>NW_027279526.1:0-197500 GCF_046629955.1 Centroberyx affinis
TGTATGTGCGTGTGTGAACATAGAACTTGGCATAAAAAGTCACTTTCAAAAGGAACAGATGGTGTAATCTGTCTTCAGAATATTCCCCTTCAATGTTTTAATCTGAGTCAGTTTTGATTTCATGTAACCTTCCTCCAAAATACGTATATATCTTAAAAAAAAATTCTTCAATCCCTTCTAAAATTCTTCTATGGTTTAAAAACTACACTTCCCAGACCTCCTGTATAACATAGCCGTACTGTGAGCCGTGAACATGTGTAGTCCCAGACTCACATACTTCATTACATCCAGTGTTAACATGGAGTCAGACTGCAGAAGCACTCAATACTTGAATTGAGAACAGTGAGCACCATTCCCTTTTACTCAGGAGAGATGCTGCAAAAAAAAAAAAAAAAAAAAAAAAATCACAAATAAAATAATAAAAAGAACAGCGAACTTGGATTCGGCTCAATTCTGAGGAGGCTGGACATTCCTCATGTTGGATTATCCTTACTGGCCATTTTCTCAGACAGAGACAGCGCAGCTTTGATTCAGTGTTTAACAAGTCTTTCATGGGATGTGAGTCCTTTGTGTTGTAGTTGTGTGTACCGTATCTGGGATCTGCCTTGTCTGTTGCTTTTGACCAGGCATAGAGAGGCACATGTATGTGTGTGTGTGTGTGTGTGTGTGTGTGTGTGTGTACGTGTCTGAATCATTAAATATATGCTGGGCTTTGGTATCTGTAGTACGTACAGGAACACTTGCATGTTGCCTATACGTCGCTCTGTGCATGTGTGTGTGTGCATGTGTGTGTCGTTGCATGTGCCTCCATAGCTCAAGTGATCAGATATCGACAATCACAGATGGGTCAACTGGGAGGGATTTGAAAATTAAGTCAAATAAATCAAACTGCGGTGGAAATGTCCAGGTGTTTACTGCCCAGCACTGCTGGGATCGCACTGAAGCAGCCGCACGATGGAAGGATCGTTCTTAGCTCCTTCCACAAACTCCTCCAGGGACAGTTTACCTGAGAGAGAGAGAGCGAGAGAGAGAGAAGGCAGTTTATTTGGTAGGTAGCTTATTAGTTAATTATCTTGTTTATTAGTTACAATAAATCTAGGCTGATCTAAAACAGATTGAATTGAAGGCCTGTGAACAAACATCTTTCTGGAGGTGACATAGTATTTTTGGTTAATTTATGCACTGATGCACGCTGATTGGATTTCAGTCTGACTTTAACTTTGTGTTCAGACTACTAGCAACCACTGTCTGGCTAATTTGAGCTAGCTGATTGAAAGCTGCAGAACCAAGATTTGTGTCTCTGTAGTCAAAGAAATAGATGAAATAGGGAAAATCTTACCATCCCGATTTATGTCCATCTGCCTGAAGATCTTGTCTGTGCGTTTCTCGGGCGTGGACTCATCCTCAGGCATCTTCATCACTGAAGAAACCATCTTGTAAATAGCCTGGAAGGAACAAAGAGATGGAGAATTTAGAAAGAGATGTCTTACTGTGGTCATTACTCTACAACTATCACCATTCACAACAAATCAAGGCTTTCATGCAAATAGCTGCATCAGTAAAAAAGCTGTTTTTGTGAGCAAAGTCACTTAGTGACAGCGTCCCACAATTAGACGTCCTTTCATACTATTTCAAAGTTTTTTTAAGAATGGGTGTCACATTTTTCAAATAGTGGACGTCTCAGTCAAGTCACTTTCATTCAACCGGCCCCATGTGATACCAATGATGACAATCAGAAACAGTATACAGCCAAATCACATTTTAGGGTGAGATCTCCACAGTATCAGAGCTGTGAAAATCATACGCAGCATCTTCATATAAGCTTCCTGTTTCACAACACAGTTTTTACTATCTAGAAGGATTAACACATTAAACACATACTGTAGTTTCCTGATGTTATGATGATAACATCTGCTTTAAATATGTAAATAACAAAACACTAATGCAAAATCTTTTTGGATGGACTCAAGTGTGTGGTAGAGGCAGATGATGCTGCTGCTGCCGTGAACAAGACTACATTGCCAACCTGATTACTGGTGGTGAAAACACTTAGTGAAACGCTTGCCCCACCTGCGCACTCTTCTTTCTGATTTTCTGTCCATCTGTTGCTCCTGTGCTATCCTCCTTCAATGTTTTAATTCTTCTAAATCCTTTCTTCCTCACGTTGCAATCTTTCTTTTTCCATCTGCCTGTCTTACCTTCACAACAGACGGCTGTGTCAGAATGAGCCGTCCGAAGAAGATAAAACTGTTAAAATACTTTTAAAATACTCTTTTAAGGTACATTTTTTAAGGTACATTTTTTAAGGTTAAATTTAAGGTTATATTTTTGGATCCCACACCAGCTCCTACTCTGAACACAAATGCACAAACACGCACCAATGCAGACACACACATACATAGACCCCCCCCCCCACCACACACACACACACAAACACAAGATAACTGGGGATCACTGACTGAGAATGGGATTACACACTCATCGGCACTCTGCTCAATTTAGCACTCTGTGATATATGATGTAACGACATGTGCGAGGGGTTGCTGGGTCGTGTGTGTGTGTGTGTGTGTGTGTGTGTGTGTGTGTGTGTGTGTGTGTGTGGCCACTACACCATGCCACAGCACACCCCTACAGAAAACAAAGAACACATGAGCATCTGATGAAGTGTGTGAAGGCCTGACAGAGATCACGTGTGTCTAGAATAAAACGGGAGCTTCTGAGGACCTGAGAGAGAACGCTTCCAAGAACTGCATAGTTGCTCAGTGTAGTGCTGAGTCAATCTGAGGGTCTGAGGAAAACCGCTCCATTCTAGAAATACACAGCAGCCAAGTCTTACACAGAGACGTCTGAGGACCTGGGAGAAAGTGCTAGTTTCTAAAATTACACAGTGGTTGGTTTTCTGCTGTGGGGAGTCAAATGGTGCAGAACACACAGACGCAGATGGATATATGATGTAGCAGCTGGTGTGGATGGCTGGGCAAAATACTTTTAGGGCCAGGGAACACGGCACTGCTATGATAGTATGCATTGGCCGCTGAACGTCTGGGAGTTATATAAAGGTAGAGGGGCAGACCGCCACACCGATACATAGAGCAGAGCAAGAGAGAGAGAGAGAGAGAGAGAAAGACAGAAAGAAAACACAGACAACAAAACACACTGTCCCATCACCCACCGATACGATCTCCAGCATCTCGGCCTTGCTGATGTAGCCGTTGCCGTCCAGGTCGTACATGCTGAAGGCCCACTTCAGCTTCTGGTCCAGCCGGCCGCGCGACGTCACGCTCAGCGCGATGATGAACTCCCTGAAGTCGATGGTCCCGTCCCCGTTGGCGTCGAACGTGCGGAAGACGTGCTCGGCGAACTTGGAGGCGTCGCCGTAAGGGAAGAAGTTGCCGTAGATCTTCTTGAACTCCTCCATGGAGAGCGCGCCGCTGGGACAGTCCCGCAGGAAGCCCTTGTACCACTCGGTGATCTCGTGCTCGGTGAAGTCCGTGTTCTCCACCAGGTCCTGCATGATCTCGGGACGGAGCTTGCTGTTCTGTTTGCCCATGGTAGCTGCTTCTGTTGGCTGGCTGCTGCTGCTGCTGGTGATGTGAGGGTGGCGGTGCTTTAGACTGTTGACACTGTGGGAGGAGGAGGAGAGAAAGAAAGAGAGAGAGAGAGAGAGAGAGAGAGAGAGAGAGAGAGAGAGAGAGAGAGAGAGAGAGAGAAGGTGGAAGGAGGAAGGTTGTTAGAAATCATCTGAAATGACCTTGAGTCTTGCTGCCAAAAGAGGGAGGGGAAAGACACAGAAAACGAAAAGGACAGAGTGTGACATTATGTGTCTATATAGACTTTTTTACATCTTGATTATGTATTATTTTTTATTTAATTAATTTAATGTGTCTGGTTTATTTCATTGTCAATTATTTTTAGGTTTTTTCCCACTTTCATTTTGTGTCAGTTGTTGATTTCGGTGAGATTTCAGTCTAAGCCCCTAGGGTTTTTTTTTTTTTTATCTCACCTGCACAATTTGTTTCACTTGTTATTTTGTTATTTCCCTTTGTTTCATTACATTGTGCAAATAACCTTAAAAGATAATGAGTAGATAGGAATGAAACAGAAAAAAACAAACTGAGGCATGAGAAGAAGCAGAACAACAAGCTGAGTATATGGTCTGATACAGATGCAGAGCCAAGATTAGTATCATGTACAGTGCAACTGCTGAAACGACCACCAAATGTTTTCACAGTGCAAAACTACCCCACATGCACAACCACACCCGCACTTGAAACACACACGCTTCTGATAACCCACATGTCAATTTAAGCAGTCACAGGAACACCGCTCAGTTTTCCTCTCCACTATGGTGTCTGTGCCTGAGTATGTGTGTGTGTGTGTGTGTATATACGTGTGCGTCTCTGCAGATGCAACTTCTACTTCCTGCAGGAACTCTCAACTCGACATACACTCCACATCCACTGCACTTGATAATCGAGGCAGCTTGTTGACCTAGTTTGGGTTTTGATAAGGCATTCAGAAGCGGTCGTTCTCGCATCTGTAAATTGGGGTGCTGGCGGAAAACAAAAAGGGCAGAAAAGATACAAGATACATCACGCCGAAACTTGAGTCCAACTTGACCTACAGAGTCTAAATGGCATGTTGTGCGCTTGCCAGGCGCCGCGTGATTAAAACATGGCTGGACGAGCCTACGGGTGCAGCAGACAGACACCGAGCTAATCCATCTTGCATGTCTCACAACATCACAGAGAATCACTCCTCTGCAATGAATGGGCCGATAGAGAAAGCGAACAAACAACAGGGTATACAGTTCATCGATGAACCCCACAGCTAATGTCCTTAGCACTTTCCCCTGTCAGACAGCTAGCTGCCACTGAGCTGTTCAGGCTAAAGACGGAGAGAAGCCGCTCTAAGCTTAGCTGAGGATAATGACAGCTAGAGGCAGCAATGTCAGGTCAGGACGACATAAAGTACAGGACAGGTAGCTTGTTCCAAACAGGGAAAAATAAACCTGCCTATCTACAAATAAGCCTCTATTTACAGCCGTGTTGGTGGCTTCCCTGACTTTGGAGTTTTTAAGATTCCAAAGTAAATATAAATATGATTGCTAAAGGGATAATTCATAAAAATGTAAAAGAAACTGTTATTTTCTTGAGAGAACTACTACCATGAATAACACACATACAGTTTGAACTAAGCCTAAGCACAAGCCTTGTAGGGCTTGTGCACAAGCCTTGTAGGGATTATTTTCATTGTCGATTAATGTGTCGATTATTTTCTCGATTAATCGATTAGTTGTTTGGTCTATAAAATGTCAGAAAATGGTGAAAAATGTCGATCAGTGTTTCCCAAAGCCCAAGATGACGTCCTCAAATGTCTTGTTTTGTCCACAACCCAAAGATATTCAGTTTACTGTCATAGAGGAGTAAAGAAACCAGAAAATATTCACATTTAAGAAGCTGGAATCAGAGAATTTTGACTTATTTTTCTTAAAAAATTACTCAAACCAATTAATCAATTATCAAAATAGTTACGGATTAATTTAATAGTTGACAACTAATCGATTAATCGATTAATTGTTGCAGCTCTAAAGCCTTGCATTTCATGATCATGTTGACTGACCTCTCCAACACACACACACACACACACACACACACACTTTGCCTAGTTAATATCATTGTCGTATTCAAATGTAGCCTGTAAACCATTCCAACTGAGTATTGAATTGCCAGATGCTACGCCTACACTCATTCAGTGAGCTTTTGACCCTTTGTTCTGTCAAGGCTAATTGAGAAAGAGCTGCCATGTTGTTTACATGGTTCCAAAGTGGGCCCTTCAGTGGAAATGTGCTATTCTTGCCAATAACAGCGAACCTAGCATCAATGAAGATGCGCTACGTACTGCGACGGCGATAAACTAAACAAGAAGCACTTCGACAAAACAGAGCCAAACTGAGAGAGGGGACAAGCAATATTCAACCGGAGGGTCGTAGAAACAGGACTGGACTGTCCCAACAGGCCAAGATCCTTTCATTTAGCCATGACGTTTTCATTTTCATTGAAGAGTCTTCATCGTTTTATTTCCTTGCTGTTGTCTAGTTAGCGATAGAGAATGAGAATGTGTGAAAAGGTTTTGTTTTTTTGTGAGGGAGTTGGTGCAGTTTGAATAGAATTCCCTACCTTGTCATGAATCTTGTTAATTGCTCTCTGCAAGGACCATAAGAAAGGTGTCTTTATCTCTCTCCCTCTTTCTCTCTCTTTCTCTCTCTTTCTCTCTCTCTCACACACACACACACACACACACACATATATATAGATACAAAAATTCCATATATAGACAGCTGTAATCCTTTAATTAACTCAGAGTAAACAATGGGCTTTGGCAAAGTGACAACAATCTCTAATGAGTTCCCTGCTGTCACCTATAGTTCCCTCCAACGGCAGTGTGAATGCTGGAGAATAGCAGATTAACACCTGTTTACACATTCGTCAGTGCGGGGACAATGCACATCAGCAGCTACACAGCAGGGGTTTAGCTGGGGACAGCTGAACTACAAACTGTCTGCCTTCGAATTACAATACTCAAGCATACTCAAACTCATGCAGGGACAATATGTATAAACGTACCCAACCATTCTTAAGATCTGCGATTAACAACTTCTGTGGTACGTCTTTCCCTGAGACTTCAATTCATGACAAATGGATTGCATGTGATAGGCATTTGAAAATTTAATCTTCAGGGTGTCTAATCAAGTCTTTGGTGTTCCTGTTTTTGGCAGAGATTGGAGGAATAAGCAAACAAACCAGCACTTGTGATTTACTTATTAGCTCATTTATCAACTGCCTTGCTACTCATGTTCAGTTAGATTCGGCTTTTGATCAAGAAAGAAGCCCTTACATGGCAACAAACAGCAAAAATGATCAGTTAGAAAAATATTATTTTAGTTGCCAGGAAACTAAATTGTGTCTTTCCTCATATCACTCCTAGATGCACACAGACCCAGCACCCCGCACACATTCATTTCATCAGAGAGGTCAGAGTGCAGCGTCACTTGTAATAATAAAGTGACCCTGGAGCAGTCCAGTGCCTTTCTCAAGGGCACTTCAGCAGTGATGATGGGCACCATAAGTGTAACAGCAGCCATCCTCCAGTCTGCAGATCACAGCTGGAATACGCTTTCCTGACAGTGCCGAGAATCAAACTAGGCAACAGTAAACATGTCGTCCCCCACGAATGATGCAGACCCTCTCTGGGCCAATGGGTAACAAATATGTCACTTTGTTTTCACCTGGAATTGTAGCGCCCCTCTTGGGATAATCAGCTTCTAGCCCTCTATTTAACATTCTATTAATAATCCGTCTAGCAAGCAATCCAAAAGTGTTGCTCCTCTAGCTGATAACAAAACTCCAGGTCAGTGAACTAAGTTCTGGCTAAAATGTATCTTTGTTTCACTCATCTTTAGTATTTAGAGTAAACAGTGTTTTCCTCCAAGCAATATTTAGTTTGTCAAGATCTTTTTAAGCTGACAGAGATGGGTCACAACTTTGGGAAATCCAAACACAGCTACAATAATACTCTCTTCCATCTTCCATTCAAAGACGAAGTGGAAGTAGGAGCAAAAATGTAATGACCGGGAGAATTACAGAACCAGATTTTTGCCCGAATATGAACTTTTTCAACTTTCCTCGTCCCATTGTGCGCCTTGTTCCATCGCCACCTATCCTATCATGCCGTTGGACTCGCAAAATGGCAACTACTGTTAACTTTACTGTCTAACTCCAGGTCAGATCAGGTCAGGTCGCCTACAGAGCATCAAGATTTGATCCACAATGAACTGCTATTCTGGTCTTTTCAGTGGTTTCAGCTCGAGTCTGACTTTTCATTCTCCTTCCCGCAGTGTTCGCCTCCACACACACACACACTCACATACACACACAAGACTTAGTCATTCAGCCAGTCGACGTCTGAATCTACGTCATCCTGACTACCTCCATTCATTTAATTCATAAACTCATGCTTTGTCTGAGGCGGCGAGTGGCACACAGCAGACCAGGACCGCCACATTGTCTGCAATCTGCATTTTAATTGCTTAATGGATTGTGGAGAGTTTCCATGATTATTGAGGCTGTGTTGTCATGGTGACAGACCGTACAATCACTCTTGTTTCTGGCAGCAAGTGAGAAAAATTATGATACAATCTGACTCATATCTGTTGTGTGTGCATGTAAGGCACCCCACTTCTAAAACAGCAGTTACAATAGTTAACGCCTTTGAATCAACACAATAACATACAATCACACTTTCTGTAAAGAGTAATATGGTTGTATAAATGTATTTGTTTTTAGTTTCATTCATAACTATACAGACTCTTTCGAGACTTGCTGGTTACACATCAAATTAGTAATGTGGAGGACACATTTGACTAAAATGTTTTTCTCCCTCTCTCTCTATTACTCGAAATGATGAGTGAATTTTGCTGAGGAAAAGGTTAAGCAAGGTGATTACTGCTGCCATCTTTCCTTAATGACTTTACAACAACAGGACATGAGGTACAGCACAAATTTAGTTCACAGTTTATTTGAATTATGTGGCTATAATATTCCAGCAGAAATAGGATTCTTCAAGTAATTTCGCTAAATTCAATGTGTTATATTACTTAGTTAATCATTCAAATCAAATAATTACTACTATAACTCCGGAAGCTATATCTGCATGAGGAGTTGCACCCAAAGTGAAGTGTTTCCTCTACTTTCTACCTGTGTCGACACCATTGTGTCTATTGTGTTTTCAATATGCACTCTTCTTTATCTTCTCTCTGACCGCTCTTTATAATTACTACAGGCCTAATTCATGGTGTTTTGAAGTTTCTTCCAAGGAAAACAAAACTTTTCTATTCAATTGTTGTCCACTTTTTTCACAAATTGAAGGTCTATCTCCTTGTCTGCCTTTCCCATCTCCACCTTCTCCTTCATCTCTCTCTCTCTCTCGCTTTCTTTCTTTCCATGTCTCTCAACTAGTCAGGTTTCTAATGATAACATTGCACCTCATCCCTCTCCCTTCTGGCTGCTGCTTTGTGTGCTTTAACAGAAGAGATGGTGGGGGGACAAGAGGTCAGAGCTGAACACTGAACATCCCCAGGACCAGTCAGCCTAAGAACTCTGCTATTTCTGGGACTTGTAGGCTCTGAGATCACAGCCTACAATTAACTTTTAAGACTCTTACCTGCTGCTGCTAGCAGAACAGTGAAAGCACCGTTACATAACCGAGGCTGTGACACCCGGCTGGGTCGCGTGGTTGAGCCAAGCTGTAGTTCTGTCGCTATGGACGAACATCTCCTAAGGTCAAGCAAGTGAGCATCAGGCTGTAGATAAACTCTCTGAGCGTGTCTGAGAAGGGCAAAGGCCTGAGATAGAGAGTCACTGATCTCTGCTTGTCCAGGTATTAGCCATTAGCGAACAGGCTGTCACTCTCAGTTTCTAAAGACAAAGACAACACACATGTCAACAGAGGACATGCTGTGTTTACCGCTACTTGAGATCTTTGGCAGAGGACAAGATCAACCTGCTGAGCTTTGGGATACATTTAACTCCTGAAACAACTGCCCACCAACAAGCAGCACTGCATCATACTGGTACTCTACTGACTAAAGACAGTAGTATGAATCGATGTAAGTGAAATCAACTGGAACAGGGAGGCTAAAAGCAAAACTCAGTGACATTTCATTCTTTCATTTATCTGATGTCAAGCGCACCAAGTCTCATTGTTCTTGTTTGCCGCTGCTGAAAGCAATTTCAGCATTTCCATAAAACGTAAAGGGTGTCCACAGAACACAGATTCATTAAAATTTTGTTTGTCCGCAATCTGCAAGCATTCTCTGAAGCTTCCCTGTCATGGTAATTGCATTTTTGTGTTATGAAGAAACATCATTCTATATTCTTGTGTTGACATCAAGCAAAGTCTTTGTGTTTGTTCCCAAACTCGGAGTAAACAAGATCAACCCCCCCCCCCCACAGGCTAGACAATATTTTTGGAGTTGTGAAGTTTCGTGTTTACAATGCCGCATTGCAACAGTTGAACAGTCGATTCATTCTTTGCCGGCTGAATCGAGGGCCCTCTGCAAGGCATTCATCCCAGAACATCTTGTGGCCCGCTTGCGCAACAGGCAGAAGTCTCCATTTATATCCTGCAGGTAAATCTCAGCCCAAGAGTCCCACAGATAATCCAACAGGTGAGAACAGAGAGCTGGGGGGAGGCAGACGGAGGGAGGGACCGAGCCAGAGTGAATGACAGACGCCGGATCACGGACAGTGAGTTTCTGTTTGACAGCCATGAATGATACATTCATAATGAAATATGACCCATCTGTGACCAGGCTGCAGAGCTGAGGGCATTCATTCATGACCTAACAGGCAAGCAATTATTAGACTTACAATATTTGCAACCTGATATTCACCCACAGGTCAAAGTGAAATAACCATTTTTCAACAGTGACCATGTTTTAAGTCTTATAAACCTTTAACAAGACAACTGTACTTTTATTTCAAACAAGTCAGGTTCAGATAAAGACATCAACCAAAGTTAGCGGCCCCAATTCCAATGAAAATTGAAAGTGATTTTGATTTTGTATGCACAACTTGTGAAGCACTCTCAATACTCCATACTACATTTGAGTAAGTAATTAGTAATTCAGTTTCACCTCTTCTAAATGGAGATGCATTTCTACAAGATCCTAGTGTTGTGAGTTGTGTGTTTGATTAAGAGCCCGACGCTTTTACAGAAGCATGAGGAGCAGCTTTAGAGCTGAAACAATTGCTGCAATATCATTCTTTTAAAAATAATTTTCTGTGTTGTTCTTGTATTTACAAGTGAATGTTGCCATGTGTATGTTGTCTGGTGCATAATCTGAGATCATCATAAAAACAATATTGTGATGAAATATTTTGAATGGATTTATTTTGTGCTCTGTGGAGGGAATTTTCTGAAGTTGCGGTGACACACTTCAGTTGCTCCTGGATGGATGGAGCAGCTCATATAGCCTATTCCAAAAAGGGAGGGAAATGTTGGACCGGGTTCAGCTGGCAGCAGCTGGCAGGCCTGCAATGTTACTGCAGGCAATTTTCGTATCCTTTCATTTGTTTCTTTCAAACCATTACATCCTTTCTGTCAATGTTTTGTTGTTTTTTTGGAGGTGAAAAGATGCACCTGACACTTTAGCGTGTGAAAGTGTATTCTCAAACCAAATAGCACCTGCCGTGTACGCTTAACCTTTTATCAAAAGATCAGTGCCAGTACCAGGAAACACTGTTGCAGTCGTAAACTTTCTACCGATGCTAGTGAAGTCCTATTTCCTATCAGCGGACCCTTCCACTCATTGCCACTCTTTTCTCCCAAACGTGGCTTTCATCTGCCGCTGCATGTGAGCAACCAGTGGAGGTTTCAATTGAAATCTCCGCCTACATTCTGCATCATCACACATCAAAGTCATATCAGTGCTATGTTATTAGTAAAGCCCATCTGAAATTCAGCTGAAGCTAGCCCGTCCTGCTGCAGGCAGCTGAGCACAGACAGACGGCTCATACAATCTGTGTCATAAAACTGATCTATAAAAAGGCCCATAAGATACATAAAACTGAGAACCGACTGTCTAAAACACAGAGTACCGGCCAATTCATTAAAGTTTGTCATATTCACTCTCAACACATCATCGTAAACCTGGCATCTATGGAGTGAGAAGTGAAGGGCTTGTCAGCAATTTGGATTTTACGGCACTTTGACTCAAATTTTACAGGTTTTTGGCTTGGCAGCAATCTCTAAAAACGATGACCTGCAGCGAGCAAGAACATTTTGACACACCGCATACTGCTGTTAACTCTCGAAATCTTCTTTATCCTTCTGCTGGTTACAATTTGAAGACCAAGATGTCTGATGAGGAGCACATTACTGTATCATGACATTACTTCAGGAGCACCCGTGCTCACGTTACAAGTACCGTGACTGGTGCCGTTCACCGTAGCATGCTTACTGTCTCCATGAATATCTGACTGCAACTCTATCTCCCGTGTCATTTAGTAAGGTCAGACTTGGCCCGGTGTTGGTCTGACCTGCACCAGTCGGATCGCCAAAGGAAAAACCACCCGGCCCTGCACATCTTCAGCAGAACATTTTGTTCTGTCGCTCTCACACTTTAGTCCAAACAGGGATCACAGGCCATCAATCAAACCGAGGTTATTATAGTAAACTAGAACTGAAACGAAGACGAAGAATAGGTGTATAAAAAAAACACTGACATAAGCTGAAATAAAAGTTAAAAGTGAGTCTTTGTCCTAAAACTGAACTAACATTATCTCATCTAGTTTTAAAACTAAAACAAAACAAAAATATAATTGAAACGGTTTTAGTTTTTGTCTATTTGTTCATATGAAGGCTAAAAAAAAGAGAATGAATTTTGGGCTATTTTTACTGAATGCTAATTGAAAAACGAATATAAATAAATCTAATAAATAAATAAATACATCTGACTAAAACTAAACTGGAATTAAAATTAGCCCAGGCTCTTGAGTCACTGTCACTGTCCCAGCCCAAGAAGTCGCCTCTTGATGCAAACAACATCCACATGTTTTCCCTCCAGAACATAAGATAGCGTTACGGATTAAAGTGACAGTTTACAATGAGGCATTCCTCTTCGGGGCCGAGGGTCAGGTCACTCCTAAATCACAACCTTTCATAGCAAACGGCTCTAGAAATAGCCAGAACTTCCCGTGACACTTCCTGGTGTTTAAAAGACGACGTTCTCCATCAATCTCACAACCCCCCCCCCCCCCCAGGGGGCCAAATCAACCACGATATTACCTCCATCTGTCATTTCAATGGGGACATTAATGGAATTGCTTCTAACGCAAATGGCATTCCGACTCAATTATCCGTACAATTAATAAGGTCTTGTTTTTCCTGTACCATTAACAGTAATGTAGGCTATTATGCTCCAGCAGTCTTCATAGGTGACTCATACATGAACTACCAGCTTAAAAACACACTTTTATGATTCAGCCCTTGCTTCATAATGTCCATATCACACAGTTTCTCTCCTTTTCACAGGGGTTTGTTAAAATCCCATCCACCCCCCCCCCCACCCCCACCACCACCACCACCAAAAGAGAAACCTGAGGTAGCAACATCATCCTAATGCAGCCTACATGAGCTACTATTGTCAGTCAGAAGAGCTTCACGCATCGAGGCGCTGCAGAAAACCACAATGATGACAGAGAAGCTATTATGAGAGAGCGTATGAGAACAAGATGAAATGTGTCGGTATATAAAAAAAAAGAGAGGACAAAAAAACATTTGCAAGAAGGCAGGCAGAGCTAAAAGGCAGACTGAGGAATGGACACACACTCGTGAACACACACCTACCACCACACACACACACACACACACACACTCACGCCAAATTGTCACTGATTGCATGAGGAGAGCACTGTTTACTTTGCACTAAACGTCTAAACGTGCGTGTGCTCTCTGTGGAAGAGCCGGACCCTGCTGTAAAAGACAAAAGGCTGCAGAGATAGCTCATATGGAAATGTTGATCTGTTTGATGACCTGCCAGTCATATCTGTTCTATCTGAGAGCGCACAGCATCTATGACATGCGGCTCTATGCAAAATATTAGCCTATGACTATCAGAAGCCAGTATCTCTCCCTCAGCATCTCTTATTTTTCTGTTTCATTCTTTGTCTCAGTCTTGTAATCGCTCACACAACAACAGTCTTCTTCCACTCACTCATCCTTGTTTTTTCTCCTTCGCTCCCTTCACTCCCTCCGCTCCTCTTCCTCTAAAGGCCTAATTCGATTCAAAAGGACACCGACTGCCAGACAAACCTAACTACAGAGGACGCTGCCACTGCGGCCGGTCTGGCCCAAAACAAGCACACGAGACGCCCACGCAGCCAAAAATAGAGCTCCGCGTTCAAATATAGCAGACGTTCGTCGGCGTTCAGCATCTTGAAGTGTTTGGAGGGATGGCTTTGACACTAAGGGGGCTATTATCTCTTGACTCCACCCGTGTGTGTGTGTGTGTGTGTGTGTGTGAGCACCTCTGCAGGTCTTATTGGTTCTGGAAAGTACTTGAGACTTTTGGTGGACATGGATTTTCATGGAAACCCAAGATTTGACTTCAGAGTCTATCAGGAGTAGTTTTCCCTTTCTGTGAGCCTCTTTTCCCCTCATTTCCTCCATCTTACTTTCAGATGCTGAGCAATGAGCTCGAGCTTCTCTGAACCTGCCTTCTTGTGGCTGTAACATTTGGATTTTTCCTTCTGTGTCTTCTCATGTCTTTCCATGTCTGGTTGTACCGCTTGGCTCTTCAGTTCACTGGAACTGATGGAGGAAACCCAACCATGACAGGTCTTGTCTACATCCCACATCAAACCACTGATTTAAAAAGGCAATTAGCCAGGGCTTAAGATTACCATCAGCCACCAGCCAAAAGATGGTAAACTTGTTCTACAAATAATTTAGTGAAGTACCCATCTTGTCTTCAGTCACTGTTTTTAATCCTCAAACCAACTTTGGCTGGCGAAATTCTGAAACCAATGTGATCAATTGATTTTAACACCCCGGCTGTTATGCAGATACTTTCCTCTAAATTCTTTTCCCATTGCATGTTGTATTTACCTATTAATAATAAGGAAGCTAATGAGAAATATTGTATTACATTTAATGGTACTCTAGCTCCCAAGACAGTGAGCTCATTATAAGGAAAACCACATTACACTGCTATTACATTGTCCCACTGAATGAACAATGGACCCCATCTCTCTCTCCCGGGGATCATGGGAGTATCTCTCTCTCTCACACACACACACACACACACACACACACACACACACACACACACACACACGAACGCCAAGCTGTGTCATGTATTGCAATCACAAACTGGTCTTCCATCAGACAGCTATAACAGCCAACTCAAAGACATGAATTCACTGTAAAATAAACTAAATTTCAACTCACTTTCCACTCTCTTCTTTCACCCACACAATCCAATCACAGGACTAATTACCTGTCTCCTTCACTGCTTAAATCCAAAGCCATGTATATCTGCTGAAATGAGAAACCCTTCACTCTGTTTTGTGTCACATCCCCCCCGCCTCAGCCTTGTGTGTGTGTGTGTGTGTGGGTAAGAGACTCCTTTTCACTTCCTGATTTTACTGTGCTAAAAGTAAATATGAAGAGTGAAAACAAAACTGCACCTCTCTAGACGTTTCTAAGTATTTATTTAGCCTGGATGAAGTAACCTCATCCGATTAGAAATGTAGGTAAAGCTTTATCCCCTTCTAGCATCCTGCGCTTAACTGCTGCACACTCCTGTCTTCAGACGTTATCATACAAAGTTATGGAGAATTTGTAAACGCAAAACCACCTCGTTACAGTGTCTATACCTTGTTATTCCCGGTCTTTTTTCTGCTTTAAAGTGTCGTGCGATAAGGGGGATTGCTTCAACCTGTAACTCCGGTCATCTCACCTGAGCTGGAAGCGAAGTCCAGGAAGCAGAGAGGGAAACTGGAGAGAGAGAGAGACAGGATACATTTGGCGTAACTTACCTCGCTTGTAAGTTGCTGAAGCTGTGGCCCGGTGGTTTTTTCTGTAAAAGTCTCTAATTACAGTCCATTACTTTGCGTCTTCTCCGGGTGGACAGTGGAAAGTTTAGAGAGAGAGATGGCTCAACAGGTTGCAGGAGCGATACAGAGGCGTCCCCGGCTGCTCACAGTCTAAACTCCTCAAGGCTTTTCCCTACGCTGCAGAGCTCCAGCTAAGCCCTGCAGCCTCGCGCCGTGACGTCAAAACTCCTGGTCACATGGTGCGGCAGCGGCCAATGGGAGCGCGCGCCGTGCCTGGCAACAAGAACCCGGCACCTGGATGAGGGTTTGCAAAGTCCCCAGTATGTAAAATTCATACAGACCTGACGAAAAAGTCACAATAATATTCCTATAATAGGAACTGGTATATCTGTGGTGTTCAATAGTAAGTTTGTAGTAACTTGAATATACTTTATTGTATTCGTATAATTTTAGTTTAGTTTATATTTACTTTTTTCTTCCTCCATCTCCTTTGGTGTCACTGTTCCTATAGCCTAATAATCCTACAGGGTCAGGCGATGTGGTATTTGTTGCTGTAACTCTGATAAAACTCTTATAAAAAAAACGATTAAAATATTTCAAAAGCTCATAACAGCCTCACTTGTCCTCACTTTTCACAAGACTTGGTGTAGGCCTGTACCTGCTATTCTTGTGTTTAACAATGTAATGTCATGCTAATGCATTTTGCACGTGTTTTGCGTTTTGCATGCATGATGTGTGTCTCATCTGTCTTGTTTGTGTGTTTTTTTGTTTGTTTGTTTTTGCAGAGCTGGATCCAAGGAGGTGTATTTGCTACCTTGCCCTTTGCAGCTACTTGGGGATTCAAAAGACAAAGCTGAACTGCAGTCTTGTTTGTTTTGGTTTCATTCTTCTTTAAAAAAAAGTTCATTTTTATACTTTTGTAGCATTGCACTGACTCCTACTGGGGAGCCCACATAATAAGATTAACAAGAAAAATCTGAAAGAAACGAAAACTTTATTTCTAAGTATCGCGTGATGGTGGTGGAACAGATTATGATTTTAAGGACCATGCATAGGCATTTGCAGGCTGTTGCCAGGTACAGGTGTTCTCAAGCACATTGGGAGCCATGCTTTGCCTAAGATGATTAGTGGAAGTCAAAGCCACAGGGCTTATTCAGCTTGCATTTTCTTAATGGCCTTATAAAGTACACTGACAACCCCTCCCTCCCACTGAGTCAGCAAAATCCTAACCACATTGACAGTCCCAACAGATAGACCGACTACAGTGCACACACACACACACACACACAAATTCTTCACTTCAATCATGAACTAAACTTAAAAGGAAAGTTCTGCATGTTTGAAATAGATTAGCGACACATGCATGCCATGCAGATATTAATAATACAACAACACTAAACAAAAATACTGTCAAATAATTTACAATTGATGATCTTGTAGCTTTTAGACATGATGCAAATAATATGCACTCTCACATCATGCCTAAATTAAAATGGCCATTTGATACTATTGTTCATTGACTTTGCACAATACCTTAATTTTTCCATACCTTACAGTCACTACTGTATAAAAATTCATATTGACGGAGAAATAGCAGTCAAGCAAAGAGTACAGGTAATGAGGTGACCTTTTTAATGAATGGAAATAATTCTCTGACATATACAAAACCAAATGAAACTTATCCCAAAAATTAATTTCCAATGATTTAACAAAGATCACCAGTCTGGTGTAGTGCAAATTCAAGGTAACATAATGCTTGCAATGCAGACTATACGGTGCAATGACACCTGCACCAATGCTGTGCCAGTGTGAGCAACTCAGCGCACGAGGATCAATGGCACAGCAGCATTGTTGTAAACCTTGCTGTAATTGTTGTGATACCTTGTAAAGCTGTTGTATTTTTCTCCCTGGTCTTTTATCTAGTGGGTATTATTGTTATGCTCTCTTAATAAAAGTCATTGCCTGAGAGTTCATCAGTGTATTTGACCCTGAGGGAGAGTCCCTGAGTGTCTAGCTGGCACTGCAACCTCTGACTAATAGGTTTGCATAACATTGATCTGGCTGGCTGTCCATCGAAGAGCACCCCCTCCCACCCAGCTCACCCTCCCTACCCCCCAGCAGTGAGGCCCTGGTCGGCTACAGCTCAACCGCCAAGAGGCTTTGAACTGGAGAGCCACCTTCTAAGTCAGCAGGCCCATGGCTCGACACGGGCTCTGTCATTAGGTAACAGTGGCTTTAGAGACAAGGCTAATTAGCCGGTGCTGGATGTTGGAGCCACACAGCATAGCACAGCAGAGGAGCAGGGAACGCTCCTCAGTGATTATCTGTTACCTAAGCAGGTGGACATAACCTTGTGCTGTTCTCTACCGAGGGAAGACATGAAGAGTGTGTCCAGATTTTACATGCCAAGCTAAGCTGTGGCAGTCGTTCCCTGGCTTAGCGCTGTGATCTTATTTAGAGAAAACCCCCTAAAAGTGACACACTGTCCAACAAACAGGTCTACAGAACAATAACCCCTTGCACCCTGAGTTTCCCCTTAAACGTCCTCTTAAGTAGCTTCAAAGTTAGAAAAAAAACATCTTTCCATACTGTATAACAATGTCACATACATATTTTGTATCTGCTCGTTCCAACTCTTCATTGAACATATATCACGCTTATATTGAGTGAAATATTCAAACCCAAGGCGCCATTTTTCATGGCTGCACCATTACATCAAATGGAAAAAATCTAGATGACTTGTGCATCATTTATACACATTTCCCTGTAATATTTGGTATCTTTGGAAACCTTCGGCTCTTGACTAGAATTTAAAATAAAGTTCTGTGAGTTTGAAGAAAGCCTGGCTCCGAAACGTGTTTGTAATGACGGTGCTGCATAAGTGAGGAGAGCAGTGTTGTGGAGGGGTAACCTTGTTGCATGAAATTCATCTACAAGAATTGATCACAATTTTTCATAATAAACTCTCATATCCATTTATATCATATCTATAATTTTGGGATTTTCCAAGGTAATGTAGGTTTAGGTTAAGGTGACTCTGTGTCACATTACTTGTCAGTCGCCACTCTATGATGTTATGACCCTGTGCAAGAGTGCATCATTTTAAGATGTATGTATGTATGTATGTATGGATATGTATGTATGTGTGGATATATGCAAGTATGGCTATAGATATGGATATATAGATATGTATTATGGATGTATGATTATATAGATATAGATATAGATATGTATATTTGTTGTTAATAAATGCACGTCAAAAAAAGATGCTGTCCTGACCCAACTTTGTCTACTGATCCAGTATACATCTATAGATATATAGATATATATATACAGTATAGAGTCTATACTGTAGACATATACTGGATCAGTAGACAAAGCGTGGGTCAGGACAGCAGAAAGGAGCAGGTGATCCAGCAGCGGTCAGAGAGCGAGGCCGGCCCACAGTTCTTACTGAGCCAACCTGCGGCTTCACTACACTGCACCGCACGTCACGAGCAACAGGCTGACAGTCAAGCTGACTGGATTACCCAGCAGGTGGATTTATTCTGAACCAGAACAT
This sequence comes from Centroberyx affinis, assembly GCF_046629955.1. Classification (NCBI taxonomy): domain Eukaryota; kingdom Metazoa; phylum Chordata; class Actinopteri; order Beryciformes; family Berycidae; genus Centroberyx; species Centroberyx affinis. The sequence continues at coordinate 19,183 of NW_027279526.1, forward strand.
GCTGAGAGTTGCGTGCTGAGTTGCTCCGGCACCATTAGAGAGACGCAGGTGTCAGTGTGTGTGTGTGTGTGTGTGTGTGTGTGTGTGTCTCTGGTCTCTGCTGTATTTCTGTGAGACAGCAGCACCCGTGGGAGGGAAATCCTCTCCAGCCTTGTCCAGGGGACCCAGGAACACACCCTGGGAGGAGGCTGAGTCACTAAAGGCAGCATCATGCTTACAACAAAGTCAAACTTGGAAACAATGTCGAAATAGTGATGACAAAAACTCAACAACAGCAGCTGTGGTGAAAGGATGACAAAGGCAGCTGAGGCAATATGAGGATGTAGAAATTTGATCGGTACTAAAGATGCAGATATCCTCTAAGGAGATATTAAAAACCATTCATACTGAAAGAGTTGACCGCAACATGCTAGGACAAAAATATAAACAAAGGCATTGAACCAGAAAAGGAAATCGAGATGCTTTTCTACAAGGAAACACAACCAATCACTTGGTACTTAAGACCAGCTGCAGACAGTCAAGCTGTGTGGGCTGCTGGGAAAAGAATTCAGTTAGTTTGGCTTGCAAGCCTGTTCTCTCTATGGAGTCCAAAGCCAATGCGATGCTTTGTTTTTCCTGTCCTTTGGTCCATACAAACTGGCTGAGATTTGCTTCCACAGCAAGTGGCCATGAAGGCTCAAACAGGGCATCATCTGAACTGTGAATAAAATACAAGAATATACTGTATATGGTTTCAAAATCTCTGCTATAGTAAGTCAGTTGAAAAGATCTACTTGAAGTTATGTGATCGGTTTGAACACTGAAACATTACTGACCAACTTTGATGACAAACATAATGTCTTTGGAGAAACTGGGTTTTGCAGGATGTTGACAGTATGGGTGTGTGTGCTAAACGGTGAAAACGTCCCATCAAAGTGAAATGTTGCTTTCATAGACTAAATCCAAGGGGAAACTTAAATAAAATTTCTAAAAATGATAAACTTAAATTATTCTCATGTGACAGAGCGGCATGCCAGCACCACAAACAAGGCTTTTGCACAGAACACAGAAGGGTGTTTGTTCGGATAAATCAAAGCACTCTGACTGTGTGCATTTACCCAGTAATAAGGAGCAGCAGCATCTCTGACTCATCAACGATTATTATTATTATTTTGTCTCTCTGGATGCTTCGTGGGTTTAGTAGCAATCACCGAGTCTCTGGAACACACACAGATGAGTTGATGAGTACAGAATATTTCATGTCTCATTTCATCGCAATTTGCTGCTGCCAGAAAATACAAGGCGATGGATATGACATCATGGCACCAACACCATTCATTAATCCTGTGTGTGAATACAGCAGAATCTTCTTTTTTGTTCTGTTTTTTTTTTTTTTTTATCTGCTCAGAGGAGATGAAGATAAAAGCCACTACACCTTGACTTCAAAGAGCTTTGTCATGCCAATAAGCTGAGTCAGGCTGGACTCACGTCAGCAGTCTATTATGGTGAGGGGGAGTTTACTTAAGGACTTTTTCACTCAGCGTCTCCTCTGACTGTACCGGGACAAGCGTGACACCGTGTACCATAAGTCTTCACCTGCCTGCAAACATGAGGCAGCTTATGACATGCAAAGACGCAGCCAGGAATTTGGACTTAAGCAACTAGCCTGATGATTTATGAACGTGTGGTGCTTTTCCTCTAAAGTACAAAAATCTTCCCAGTAGAGCTGAATAACGAATCAAAATTTTTTTTTAAATTTGCAATATGAACTTCTGTAATTTCCAAATCACAGAGGCTGCAATTAACTGCTTAAGAGAGGGGTGGCCAAAATTGATTTCTAAACAAGGTATTTTAGAGCTCCAGGTAATATTTGGTCCATGAATCAAGTACAATATTGGTGAAAAATTTTCATCATACTCAAACTCAGTAAATCCTGCACACTGGCATCTATGTTTAACAAAATCACTTTCTATAAGCAATTTTAAAGTTCTAAAAAATGTATGACAAGAAAACTTGTGGTGATATGAATCGCAGTTTATATCGCAATTGCAATATTGTGTCAAATAATCACAATTCGATTTTTGGTCAATATCTTTCAGCCCTACATCCCAGACTGCTGTAAGGCATCTGGACACAAGAAATTGATCCACTAGTATCTTCTGATTGATTAAACAAGAGAAAACTGGAGATTGCACTCTGCTTTGACACAAGCATGGATAATACCTGCAAGTTCAGTTATTGATCAGTGAATATATACTTCAAAATGCTGTGTAATGAAGCAGTGATGTAATCGTTGCATCTACCACGTGAATCAGCACTTTTGTTAAAAGAGCCACTTGGCTGCACTTGGAAGCAGAGCTCGGCTGAATTGGCTTAATGAAAGCCAGGCAAACTAAGACTCCCAGACTGTATAGACAGAGGGAGAAGGGCATAGGTTCTGGAAAGACAGACAGAAGGAGGAGAGAGAAAGAGGGGGAGAAACTGGATGGGAGGAACCAGTGAAGACTTGAAAGAGCAGAGGATGGAGGGAAGGAGAAGACGGGTGGAGGAGAACAAGTGTGGCATCGCAAGTCTGGGGTTGATGAGCGGAGAGGTAGACAACTGTCGGGAGGAGGTGGAGAGGAACGGCAGTCGCAGGTGTTAAGGAGAGATAGAGGGAGGAGGTGGAAAGAAAAAGGGAGGGATGAGGAGCTAGAGGATAAGGAGAGGAGGAGGGATAGATACAGCACCTTCAGTTCAGGTGGTGGGAGCTGTGAGGTCAGGGATTACGCAACGGTGAGAAGCAGGTAAGCTGCTGATCTGTGGCAGCTGCCTTGCACACATGGCCCTCCCTGATGCTTGGGCTTGCTGCTGGAACACACACACACACACACACACACACACACACTGTCTGACCAATCAGAGCAGAACGATATCACCGATGCCAAGTCACACCGCTCCTCACCCATATTATCAACTTTCACTAAATTTAGAGGCAGCTGTAATATAAAAGTTAGAGAGCTGGGCTTGTAACCAAAATGTCATCGGTTTGAATTCCCAGATCAGCTGGGAACATTTCCCTCAACAAACTACCTGCAAGATGCCATTGAGCAAGGCACTTAACACCTAATCGCTCCAACGAGGCAGCTCAGTGGCCAATAGTAGAGAACTAGCTGTAATGGCAGCTGCCAGGTGTGAGTGTGTGCAGATGGATGAACATGAAGCTGCACACTGGTGAAAAACAGCATGCATGCTCAGAAAATGTTCTCTGGATAAGTAAAGTTAAAAAAACAACTCACCTTTCACTGACCTAGGCCCAGATTTACTAAAACCTTTAGTGGGCACAAAAACCTTTGCAATGTCAGCACTAAGACTTGTGACTAAGACTTGTGGTGCGAGACAGCTTACTTGACCAGTCAGGGGTTACAACATTGGTTTGCTCATGCTAAAAGTTTTTGCACCCATAAAAGGCTTTAGTCAATCAGGGCCTGTTTTGGATCTCCTCACCTCTAATGATTCAATTGTAAGAGTTGTACTGTACCACAACACACACACACACACACACACACACACACACACACACACACACACACACACACACACACACACACACACACACTGTGATTCATAGCCATGATCAAATCTTTGGGAACTCTGTATTTCCCATGAGGCTGAAAGTTATAATGGGTCATGACACAAAGTCGATCAGATAGAAGACCGGACATCAACTTTCAACCTTACAAGGCTGCTAGCCTGTTGGTCTTTGGTTGGGAAGGCTACTTCTTAATTATTTATCAAATAAAGATTACTTGCTTAACAATGCAATGTGCTATATATGCAATTGATTGGACTTCAAGTCAGCAGCACAGTCTGATTACTTTTAACTACTTATGGATTATTTTGCTTCCAAAAGCAACAATGTGATTTTAATCTCACAGAACAAATGTCTTTTGTAGTGGAAAATGATAAATAAAATGAAATGTAAAGTAAATGATTGAATGAATGAATAAATGAAAAGTAAATTTGACAAAATGTTATGTTTCTCTTATTTTAATGTTTTGCTAATTTAACACTTTGTTCAACTCTGCCTGACTGAATAAAAAGGTCTTAGATAGCTCATATAATGCATTCATTCATAGTGTTGATTAGCCATTGAAAATAGAAGGATCTATAGTAGCTGTGGTCCTCTGTCCAAGTATTATCAGTAGCCTAATAATACTGATAGTAATATTATCAGTAATACAATAAATGAGCAGTTGGTGGGTAATGTGGTTATGACCTGTAAGTGTATAACTACATACAGATGCAGCCTGTACAGTGGCTTTAGCTCTGATAAGCAACTCTTGATAAGCCTTGTATGCAAAGTTGCAAACACATGCTGAGTTGTCATGCTGCCACAAATACAAAGTCAAAGGTTAATGTAGCACCTCCACCTAGTGGTTGTGTGTTAACATGGTTTTGCTGCAAAAAAAGAGGACATGCAGTGGGAACTGGTGAGCAAATCACTGAGGTGAAGTTGTGTGTACAGGCTATTTTGATTTTATGGAGGGTAAGTTTAATGCAACTTGAGCAAAGTCGTTACAATACTGCAGTAAGAGTTGGCTGGCTGGTGAAGAAACGCACGCACGCGCACACACACACACACACACACACCCACACACATGCACAGACACACAACACAACACAATATATAATCTGAAATAATGTAATATAATATAATATAATATAATCTTCTTCTAAAGTTCCACTGACTAGAGCATTATGGAACAATAAGTAGAAGAGAATTAATCTGTGACTGGAAAAGGTGAGTGAACCAAACATCATTACTGAGTTAGACTTTAATAATTGTGAATCATGAACCCAGCCCAGGATTTTAGCTTTTTTCATGCACCGTCTCTTTATGGGCAGAGGGGTGATGGTTACCAAAATGCCCAGTCTTCTGCACCAATCCCCACCAGGCTGGTTCCGCCTGCCTGGCACTGAGCATGGCATTTAGTGAGGATGCAGGCAGGTCCCACTGCAGTGTGGGGGGTGTTGTGCTGGAAGGACGCTTTTTGGATTCAGCTGTTGGAGACCATGTTCGCCCGGTGTGAACCAGAGAGGGGCCTGACGCTGGAGGTCTGCAGCCAGACCCTATTGCCCTGCGTGTTTATATCTTACCTATTGGACCTATTACCTCTACATTGAAGTAAGTGATGACATTTTGAACACAAGGCCCAACAATAACCAGAATTATCCACAATGTTTTCAAGCATCACTGTCTACTGTATGCCTGGAAGGCATGTTTCTGGGGCTTGACGGTCCCGCCTCTAACATGGCCATCAGCCTATCATAACTCAGCATTTGGGGGCGGTACCTGGGATGGCCAATCTGATTGGCCTACACACGCCCCTCCTCCGTGCACCATGAATCCGCTCTCTGCCCGTGTCACAGGGTGAAGATGGACCCCGGAACTCTCTTCAGTCTCGCATGTTTAATCTCTAACTTCACCACAAGCAAATGGGAATGCGGCAGTGATACAAGACCAAGATAAATCCCAGCCTCTAGTCTCTCCCTCCTGACCTTCAGCTTCTGCTCTCCATAGCTCAGTCTCAGGTAACAGCAGGACTCAGAGAAACTCCTCGAGCTCCAGTTGAAAAGGTGAGAATGACTTATAATATTTACTATAACTGCATGCATTTTATCATTGTCATATGATAGTATTTTTTTTTTTCTGCACTGAGTGCCCATTCGTTTGTTAAGGACTGCTCACTACATACACAAGATTTCCTCTTAATAATGCATGCATGCATACATACACAGTTATGTTGACATTCAACACCTTCACACTGCCATGTGTGCACACTTTGTTTCCCAGCGTTTCATGAGCAATATCTTACACAGAATCTGAATATCAATCCTACAAAGGTGAACATTTATTATCACAAAATTGTTAATTCCCTTTTGAATAACATAATTTTCATAATTTTAAAGATGGTATTTAATTAATGCTGGGCCCCTAATTGTTTTGTGTGACATTTTAAACCTCTTTATTGACATGATTATTAACTTGCCAAGCAGAATGCCAAGTCTCTCCTATGCCCAGAGCATGAGGAGACTGTGGGGCCCAGCACAAGCACACTGGCTTCTTAAAGTGAGAAATACACACAGACAGGTATTGTGCATTGGAAACTGAAATGCCGACTTAATGTAATCACTTAATTCAGCTTGGTCACTACAGTGCAACCAATGGAATTTAATGTCTAACATGAAAAACTGCTAAACTCGCATGCCCAGGTGTGTTTAAAATAAACATACCAGTGTAATTCTGTTGATGATATACCATAAAATAAATAGTAAATGAATGAAGGGATGAGTGAAAGTGTATTTGGTGTTAAAAGGTAATCTACCAGTGGTCTTTTTCTCTGTGATTATTTACACGCAGTCTTACAGTCTGAAGTTTAAGATTGAGTCAAAGTCCGCTGCTGTCAACCTGTCCATTCTCTTGTTTTGTCAGACTGTAAATGTTAAGCTCAGGTCGAGATACTAATTTGAAAGTTAAGCAGGATGGCATTCATACCCCTGACCTAGTTTAAGTGTCTAAGGTGTGGGGGAGACCGGGGCTGGTTGGCACACTTTTTGCTCTCTTGTGGATTTCTTTGAGTCATTGTTTCTCTAAAGATTCTGATTACAAATCAGTGTCAAAAATGTCACAGTGTGACAACCAGCTCCTCAAGCACTGAGCCAATCTTCCCCATCTGATCTCTTGAGCAAATCTTTTAGCTCGTGACCTCATAGCTTGACCAAAATAAGCTGAAAGTTGAAACTATGTCTCTTCCCATTTCAAGTAAAAGAAACATACATTACACAACATACAGAAAACACAATGTTGAAAAATACAGAAATTACTCTCATTTCAAAGTTTTGCATCTCATCAGTGAAATGGCCATATGGGTACGCACAGAATAAGAGGTTGCCTTTTTGGTATGATGATCATTACACAGTGCCTAATGTGGCTGTAATACGCACTGTGACAACCAACCAATCAAGTCAACCGTCCCCGGTCTGCCCTAGTTTCAAGTTCCATCGGTATTCAAAGAATGAGTTTGTCAGTGAGTATGTCAACATCCAAAACCTTATGATTTGTTTAGGGACTAATGCTCCATTCCTGCACCTTGTTTGACTTAATTACAGATAATGACAAAAAATGAGGTGAGGCCAAGCACTTTGGTTCACCCTCCAGTAGATCTGTGCTTTTGCAGTTCCTAGAGTCCTAATCTATCTACTGTAACTCAATTCTCCTCTCATGGACCCAGGTGATGGAAGGGGACAAGCCGTGGGCTCTGATCTCAGAGGTTGGGGGTGAGCATGGCTACCAGGAGGAGCTGGTAGACCTGGTGAAACAACACTTCAGAATCGTCTGCTACAGGGAGCTCCTGCAAAACCCCCCGCTTCACGCCCCCAAGATCCAGGCCATGTTCATGTGGAACTACCACCCTGCGGCCGAGCCCTCGCTGCTCCGCCTGCTTCCCTCCCTGAAAGTGATCGCCAACGGAGGAGTGGGCATTGACCACCTGGACGTGCCGTTCATCGCCAGCCTCGGGGTGAAGGTGGCCAACACGCCGGGTGTGGTCAGCGATGCTACCGCAGATATGGCCATGGCTCTGCTTCTGGCATCGGCACGGACCGTTCTCCAGGGTGAGGGCAGAGCTCGACACGAGCCTGAACATCTGACCCCGGCCCGACCTGGGAAAAAAACATCTTCATCCAAACCCAAACCGAGCCCAAGGGCCACAGCTTTTTTTGTGTTCTGTAATAAATTGATAATAACAGTGGGCCTTTCTTTCAACAATACGCCTACTTTTGAGTAGGCTAATTAAGAAATTCAGCCCAATCTGACCCAAGTCCATCAAGTAATGTCAGGTCTGTAGGTGAGATGCTATAATTAATGGAAAATGGGCTGCAGTCATAACCCCAACCCATTTTGTTTTAAATTTTGCCTTTTTATCTGTTGGGGTAGAAAAAAAATCATTGATCATAAAAGTACAGATATGGCAGTATAGTATTCAGAGGTCATTTGTACATCAACAACATCTGTGACATCACCACTAGAGTCTCCTGCAGCAGCAATACAGGCTTTTATCAAAATACCGATGATACACAGCTATTTCAAAGAGCTTTTGGTCCTTTGTCTCATAGGTCACCAAATAGCTGTGGACCCAAAGACCACCCATCTGCCACAAGACCTGATGGGATATGAAGTCACAGGCTCCACTCTGGGAATCATTGGGATGGGAGATGTTGGCTACAAAATAGCTAAAAGAAGCAAAGGGTTTGACATGAAGATCCTGTATCACAACCGCAACAGAAGGTAAAAGAGTGTAATGACAAAAAATACATTGCTATTTTTAGAATTGAAAAACATTTAAGGGACACAAAACATCAGCAAAAGTAAGGGTTAAAACTGTTGGATGTCCACTTCTGATTGATATGAAAATATCCTGGTGGCATGTGTTGAAACTGACATTAATTTTGCTCAGTTTCATGTGTTTCGTTTTGTAAAGATGAAGATGACCTGCCAATATCTGCCAATCAGCATACAGTAAAGTTACCGTTCACTCTGTAAAGACTTGGTCACGCTTTAATTGCAGTGCATTTGTATCGAGTGGTACAAAACAAGATATACTGATCAAGTGTGGTTATTGGCCAAATGTGATGTCATTTTTTTCTACGGAAAACAGATTCTCTCATCTGAAATGAAAGAACTTCCATCTGGGAGCAATGCATTCAGCAGAAATGTGATTGTGTTGTGAAAGTTTGTTCTTCAAATTAATTCAAGAGATACCCTCCTACCTAAACTCAATTTGATTTAATAACAGTTTGAAGTACATCATTTCCTACCCTGTGGTAAAGGTAACCAGTCGAGTCCAAGTCAAGTCCAAGATCAAATCAGGTAATAGACAATGTACATAATGCTTATTGCTTAAGGAGTTTCTTAAGGATGAAGAGAGATGTAAAACTGCAAATCTTTACTATCCCCTTAAACATCTAGTTAATCAATGCATAGGATTTCGATCGATTTTCGTTTGTTTATTTGTTTATTTATTTATATAGCCCTTTATCACAGTCAAGTCTCAAAGGGCTTTACATACCATCATATAATATACTACATCATTTACATACTACATCATATTGCATTCTATACTAGATCATATACATAATTTACTACATAATACTATACATTATATACATACTACATTTGACTATTCAATGCATAGAAATTTGGGGATCATTACATACTATACATGAGTGTAACCACTTAAATTGGTTGTAGTGCTGGCCAGAAAATAAACGCAGGTGAAGGGAAGCGTATATTTGAAAATGTTTAGATCAGTGGTAAAAAGTCGAGTCAACATCCAATAATGGCTGAGACCAAGTCTGAGTCAAAACAGACACGAGATAAGTCCAAGATGTCTAAAGTCTGGACTCTGGACACTTTTGAAACCAGAGTTCTGAAAAGTTAAAAACAAGACTCCTTTACATCCAGGCAAGGTGTCAGTGAGAAAACTTGCTCACCCTCCCTTTCTCCTTTCGCCTTGTTCAGGAGTGCTGAAGAGGAGTGTGCGGTGGGGGCAAGTTACTGTCAGAACCTGGACGACCTGCTGAAGAGGTCGGACTTCGTCGCGCTGGCTGTGCCTCTGACCCCCGACACCACGGGTCTCATCGGTCACAGAGAGCTTTGCCTCATGAAACCCACGGCAACACTGGTCAACATCAGCAGAGGTGAGGACAAAGCGTTTCCTAGAGCGTATTGCGCAATTTGAACGCAGAATAAATGCCCAGATGATCTTGATTGAAGGATTACTAGTCGTTGAGTTATGCTGAAAAACGGATCTTTTAACCTAATAATCCTCTTCATGCGTCTCAGGTCTAGTTGTGGACCAGGATGCCCTCGTCAAAGCTCTCCAGTCTGGAACGATTCATGCAGCGGCGTTAGACGTGACTCACCCTGAACCCTTACCAAGGTCTCGTTTCTCTCAAAATTCACTCACCTCAACCAGAATCGCAGTATAGTATAATACAGTGACAGAGTACATACTGACACGCATGGTACGCATTGACATCAACGCCTCACATACAAGATATTCAGAAGGAAATCAGACAAGATTGCTTTGCAATGTCAAGATCATTCATTCATTCACTGGCCACCTAATGATACTGAAGGAACCAGGAACTAACTGTGATTGTGATCCTAACAGCTCCTCTGCTTCATCCTGTGCAGGGACCATCCTCTCCTCAGCCTGCCGAATGTGCTGATCACCCCTCACATCGGGACCAATACCTACCAGACAGTGAGGCGGATGGTGCAGAGGATGGTGGAAAACGCCCTGGCTGCTGTCAACGGCCAGCCGATCCCAAATGAAGTGAAGCCTTAATGACAAAACTGCACAGAGTACAGAAGGTGATGAATTGTTCGCCTCATTGTTTCACTAGATGCACTGACTGAGATAAAAGGCAAGTGAAAAGGTGAAATGTTTTTACCTTTTCGTAAAAATTCTTTTCACCAAGTTTGATTGCACAATGTCACTGGAGAACAAGAGGCACTTGAGCTGCCTGATGTCCCGCCTTAATCACTGATATATTAAACATGACCAGTTGATTAAGATAATTAATGCAATTATTAGCACATCTTTCTATGTTACCATACTTGTCTGCAAAACACAAGGGTGCTGTTAATATAAACTCTGTATCTTAAAGCATTCAGGAGTTTTAAGAAAGTCGTTAATATGCAAATGTATGCAACACGGTGCTAAAAATCGAATCTGTGTTTTTCTGGAGTTATTGTGTTCACAAGAATGTTTAGACAGACAGACAGACAGATATAATCAAATGAAGAGTTAAAGAATGACCGTCCTTTTTGTACTTGGCGTTCCACTGAAGACTGAAAACGCCACCACAGTTTTTGTAGCTACTTCAGTTAAAATTTTGAGCTTTTGTTTGTTTGTTTGACTTAACTAAATGATAAATTAATAGTTGTGGTATGTTTTGTTGTTTGATTGTATCTTATAATGATGCTGATGATGATGACAATGATGATTATTAACGGTATTAGACACATTCTGCATACTTGAAGTTTCTTACATAATAGAAAAATAAAGTTATTTGAATTGAATTGTATTTGGGGGTTTTAATTTGTAATGTATGACAAAAAGAATGAATATAATCTCTTTTGAAAGTTCCATAATATTGATACTAATAGTTGTTAAGGCTATCTGTACTCTGAATTGAGCCAAAGTTGAGCAGGTTCCCTATTATAAGAACCTTGATTGATATCAAATCATAAAATATCATATATTAGATTAGATTAGATTATAGTAATATGGAATTAGTAGAGAACATAGATATTAACATGCTTATTAACATTGGTAGGGTGGATTTCAGAAGTATGATTTAATACAACATATATAATAATCATGATTAAATGTCACAAATGAAAAGCAACAAAAATCGCATGTATTTTGTATATAATAGCACATTTGCCTCAAATAATCTGAACAGTTTAAAGTTGAAATACAGTTTCTAGCTTGAAATATCAGTTTGTAGTTCAGTGACAAAGTTTGAGCTATAAAAGAATAATGTCTAGCATTAATGTGAGGAAAACTAAAGCCATTTGCACCGCATGCACACTGACAGAAAGAAATGAGAAGGAGTTGCATATCTCTAGCATGTAGAAAATCTTTGCGGAAGAGCAGGTTGACCGTTTCTATGCCTGCTTTATATAAACAATAAAAACACTATTTTCAAAATATATGCTGTGTGGAAGACATAAACCGATCAATACAGTAAATTTCGGCCTGTGGACCTTCACCAAAAAGTGTACATTTCTTTAAAATATAAATATGTAGATATATTTCATTCGGGCATTTTAAGTACGTACTAAAAGCTCTTTAGTCATCAACAGTCGACGCCGGGTGAACGCGCCGAAAGCCCACAACACCAGGCATGAAAATAGATGTGAAAGCTGCCTAAACACATCATTTTAGAAAATAAAATTACCCGTAGAGCCGTTATTTAGCGTTATTCAGCAGTTTGTTGACTCCGTGTCTTTAAACGGCGCCATGTTTATCGCTACAGAAAGCACACAGCCCTCCTTTAAAGATTTCACCCTCATCATGGTGAGTGAGTTTTCTACTGCCGCTTGGTTTCACTTGCAGAGAAGCTAGTCTTGTCAGCAACACATGTGTAATTACCATAGAAATATCATCAACAAGTGTGTAATTATCCTAGCTTTCAGAGAATCACAATGCATTACCCGTTTATGAAACTGTGTGGAGAAGTTAGCTAGCTAACTTAAGGATCAGGTGAACATTTAAGCTGTCTGTCTTGACAAACTGTTGAAATTTGTCTGAATTTATTGATATCTGATACATTACCAGTCGTTTATTGATTCGGCTGGAGAGTAATCATCTGTCCCTCCTTGCTATATTGCCCTATAAAGTCAAACAGCAGTAATCTTTGTGTGTTTCAAAAGTGAAATGCTATGACCAGGGTTTAGCTTTCATATCAATAAAAATTACACCCCTAAATGCTATTAAATCATGTATAGTCCCCTACTGTACCATCAAAAGTGGGGATAAACTTAAATGTCATTTTTCTAAGTCTGATTCTTTGTAAGGCTTTATAGGCCTAGCTGCTTTCCACTGAAGTACAATTGGCTGTAGTGTATTTTGGTCTCATCCTCAACCATCTTCCATCCTCCCTCCATATTTCATGTTGTTGTTGTTTTGTTTTCCCAGCCAGCCGTGGCTGTTGGTAACGTGGGCCAGCTGGCGGCGGACCTGATCGTGTCGACTCTCAACATGAGTCGGGCGGGCTACATCCACACAGACTGCCTGATCCCCATGGCGGGGAACAACCCCTACACCACCTGCAGAGAGGACGCCGAGGAGCTGCACACCGCTGCAGAAGGTACCAGCCAAACACTGTTGAAAATGGAGTTCATTTCTCCTGTGGGTCTTGTTTTATTTGGCCACTGCAGAGGCCTAAATATGCAGATCTGACCACCTGACTATTGAATTTAGGCAGGAGACCCATGGCCTTTAATAAACCTGCAGTTAGGGTCTGATTGAGGAAGATGAGGTCCTTTTAAAGTTAATAGGACACTTGATCATGTTTTACAAGTATTTATATGAGCCAGCACTTAATTACTTCTATCAACTTCAGATAACCGTCATAATCTTCTCATCAACAGTGTACACAGCAGCAGAAATTAAGGTGGCAGTTCTTCAGATCAGGACGCCAATTGTTCAGGTAAAGCCACGGCCTGCTGCATCAGCATGATTGATTTAGTGTTTATACTGTAGGTGCAGTTGTGTTTTTACAGTTCAGAATGGTTTGCCAAGCCAGCAGTGTGACTGTAATCAATCTGACTTCTTTTGCAGTGTTCTCCATTGCACCGATTTGAATACAGTAAAAGAGTCTCTGTTATCTGCAAACTTCTTCTTCTTCTTGCAAATTAAAAACTGTAATTGTAAATATTTCAAGTTCTTCTCAATTTTGTAGTTTTCAGCCCTGATATGTAAATTGTTGTCGAGTGCATGATTTCCATGAAGACATACAGTGGCTGGTCTTTCCTTGAATGGAATTGGCATTAATGTATTCTTAGCTCTGTCGTCTCTTTCATCGCAGACAAAATCCAAAAAGTTCCGTAAATTGCTGGTGTCATGGATCAAAGCCAGCGGGTTTTCCAGGACGGTGGTTCTGTCCAGCAGCCATGCCTACCAGAGGGACGACCAGCAGCTCCAAGGGTATTTACTGACAGACAGTGCAGCAGCAGATTCACTGTGGGAAGAGTTTCAGTATTAGCTTCATCAGGAGGAGGAGGATTCAACAAATGCTGTTCTAACCTCATTTCATAGTTGCACTTTCATTTCAGGAACCAAGTAAACCTGTCAAAATGCACACTATTATAGAGCCAATTATCTGGTGATATGCTTGTACAATAATACAGACATCTGAGGAAAAAATATAGTACTCCTTCAGCTTACTAGTTGAATTACTATTATTATGGAAAGATTACTTTTGTGCAGCCATTTTACATTAACTTTCTTCACTCGCTTCTAAGCAACTTTAGGTGCTTTTACTGTTGATAATGATAAATTAAATGTACCAGACACAAAGAAAGCTAAGGCAAACATTGCAGTAATGACAGATGAATGTAAATAAATCCACCCACATGTTTCAAATAATTGCTACTTTATCATTAGGACTCCAATGAACCAGTGTGCCATTAAGATAACAGCAAAGTATAATGTCTATGTAGAGATCAAAATCAGTTGGTATCCTGTGGTGTGAATAATGAAACAAATGTTCATAATACATCAAGCAAACTTAGCAGAGACCTGAGGTGAAATGCATTTCCTTGATAAAAAAGGAAGAAAAATCCCCACACCAAAAATAGCTCCACTTATACACCTTTCTTTATTTCAAAATGACAGCGTTGCGACCTGACGAAGATCCTAGTGCGATCAAGATGTTGTCATTTTAAAATAAATCCTGAATAAAAAGGTGTGTAAGTGGAGCTGTTTTTGGTGTGCAGATTTTTCTTCCCTATTTGCCACGGTTCTCGATATGGCACCCACTGAATACGATATGCCGACCTTCTAAAGTGCATTCCCTTGCCACGGCTGTAACATTTTAACTCCCCCGTCGTCTTGATGTTTTCGCGTGCTAGTGCCCCCCTGAGGTACCTGGTCACGCCGACCCTGCTGAAGGTGTCGGGCGACGCCCTGAAGGAGCTGGGCTGGAGGGAGATGGAGCGGGTGTCGGCCTTCCCCGGCCTCACAGACGGCAGCGCAGAGCCTCGCCTCTACATCCCCGGAGGAGGCATCACCAAAGGACTCTTCACAGACAGGTACTAGAGAGGAACCTCATGAAGACCTCAGACCATTATTTGACTGAATGAACTCTGGGGAAAAAATAGAGCTGGAAAATAGCAGAGTTAAAACATCAGTGACCAATCACAGACATCAACAACATCAGCGTTTGGGCTACAGTATAATTTGAATGTAGCATGTTGACATTGTTATGTAGCATTTTGATATAATTCACTCACTGCATGCTAGAATATAGTGGATGTTTAGCAAGACACTTCCCGTTAGGATTGTGGACATAATAAACACTTTTCAGTAGAGCTGCAACGATTAATTGATTAATCGATTAGTTGTCATCTATTAAATTAATCGCCAACTATTTTGCTAATCGATTAATCGGTTTGAGTAATTTTTTAAGAAAAATAAAATAAGTCAGCTTCTAAAATGTGAATATTTTCTGGTTTCTTTACTCCTCTATGACAGTAAACTGAATATCTTTGGGTTGTGGACAAAACAAGACATTTGAGGACGTCATCTTGGGCTTTGGGAAACACTGATCGACATTTTTCACCATTTTCTGACATTTTATAGACCAAACAACTAATCGATCAATTGAGAAAATAATCGACAATGAAAATAATCGTTAGTTGCAGCCCTACTTTTCAGTATCTTTGCCCATACGTTCTACACACACATGTGATCCTAATAGTGAAAAAGTTGTGCTTTACACTGCAGCAGCCAGCATGTGATTTCAACATGTTACATAAAACATGTTGAAGCCCAAAGGCTGACGCTTGTCTAGGATCATGTTACCGTGACGTCACTTCACACAGTATTGTAGGTGGCTTTTTAACCTACAAATTTCCTCTTGGTATTTTCCTACTCAAACACACCCGGGAAACAGTAGAACTTGTCATCGTCAGGATGCTCATGTTGGAGGAAAATTTGCCTACTAAACTATTATAAATTCATCTTACTGAAATACAGCCTAGTGATCAGTAAGTACATCGTTCTTGAGCAGGTTGTCTACTGTTTGTCTGACTGTGTCCTGAATGTGGCGTGTAGCTGTGCGGAGGATCTCCCTCTGGCCGTGGTGCTGCTCTTCTGCTCAGAGGGAGACAACATCCCCGACGCCTTCACTCTGGTCAACCACCTCAACGACTGGCTCCACCTGCAGGACAAACCTGTAAGTGACGCTCTTGAGCAGCCGGCCTTGTAATACTGCAGTTACAGAAACTTTGGAAATAGATTCCCTCCCTTGCATATCACATCATGATAGGTAGCAATTCCGGGGGGGTCAGAGTCGCTCCATAGTGCTTTTAAAAGGCTTTAATCTGAGCTGAAATGTTTTTAATACTGGCCCATGTGAATTAAATGACTGGACTGATTGATGTTCATATTCTGTATACTGAAAGTCCAGACTGTTCATTTGCTGATTGAACTAGTTAACCACTTAGCTCCTGGTTACCCTGGTACGTGGTGGTGTGAGGAGGATACAGAAAAGGTCTGGGAGGGAGTGGGATGAAGAATCACTGTATAATACAATGTGTGACTTTGAGATAATAAATATCTAATCAGCCTTTTTGTCTGACTCCCATTCCAGAGCCAAGGGCCGAACAAATGGAAGATCCCAACATCCTGGAGGCTTCTGTTTGGCAGCGGCATCCCTCCGGCACTCTTCTGATGCACAAACACACACACACACATACAGGAGGGCAACATTTTGTTCTTGCTATTTTCAGGTTATAGTTGGCTTATGGCAAAAAAAAAAAAACCCTGTAAAGTCAGAGCTCTGAAAAGTCGAACGGTCACTTTGTACAGAAACTCCCCGGGGTCCGTCTCCTCTGCCAGGTAGCGGCCATGCTTTCCAGTCACAACACCTTGAGGCTTCTCTCTCCTCTCTGTCGGCAGAGAGAGAAACTGCCTGCGTCTCAGTTGCGGTTTCAGAATCTCTCATTAGCGCTCAGCTGGGATCAGGTCAGGTTAGTGAGAAGGGTGACTACTTGTGCCTTCGGGGTGAGTCGATTACCCTGGAAGACACTGCCTGCATTAAAAAAAAAAAAGACTCACACTCATTATGCTGGTAGTGTTTAGTTTACCTAGCCCACTCAAGGATGACTGGACCTAAAACATGGTTGTAAACAAGTAGAGGAAGTCCAAAACCCTTCAATTTGTGGGAAATTTGTTGCCGCTTCCTTTATTTTCATAATACCCTTTAGATGTTCAGACATGTCATGTACAAAAATTGCCCCAAATGTACACTTCTGGTCATATTTACTATTTCCTAGTATTGAAGAACTGTTAATAGCACTTGATGAATGTTTTCTTTTTTTAAATAAAAGATTGTTGAATTACGAGAATCCAGTATGAATATATCCAATGCCAAAAAATAAAGTGTGAGTCTGGCTCGACCCTGCCTCCACCCAGTTAACTGAAAGTGGTTGGCCAGGTGCCACACTGTATTCCTGGCAGTCCCGCCTCTCTCAACGTTGTAATTTGACTCCGTCCCAAAACATGTTACAACCAGTTATGAAGTTGTTCTGATGAGAAAGAGAAAGCACTCGGATGCAGACTTTGATTGTGTCGTACAGTACTGCTAAGTCTGTGGTTTTAGCCTGTATCTTTGTTTTGGGTGGGTTGCTGTGGAGCGCGGTCACAGCCAGGAAATGTCCTGCCGTCATTTTTGTGTACGTAGTTGCAGTGGAAGAGAGCTTAAGGAGAACTATAAATGGAAGGTTTAGCTTCGGAAATGAGAGATCCATTATTTGAAAAAAAATGTGTGAACTGCTCTTGTGAAAGTACTGTTTAGAGTGAGTCAGGGAATATTTTTGTCCAGAATAGCATTTTTTTAAAGAACGTCCTTCCTATGTTCTGAAATCTCGAGGTGCAGTTTATAGGACAATTGGCTCACATTGACTGAGGCAGCCAGAAAGGGTCAAAGACAAGTCATCATTATGTAAACTAGATAATACCAGTTTTATTTGTAGATTACACTCTAGGAGAAAGGGAAACTTAAGACAAATTCATTTCAAAAAGGAGAACGAGTCATGAAATCATATTTCTTTTGTCTGTTCAAATCGAATACATTGTCTTCGGTCATTTTTTTTTTACAAGCAAAAATATGTCTTTTTACACACATCTTTTAAAAAGAACACTATGTACATCATGGAAACATTACATGCCACTGAATATCTCATGTGGAGGGAGGGGGTGCTTTCATTTAGCCCTCCCGACACCGTGGAAAACTTCAAGTAATCTCTTATAAAAAATAGAACATTTTATTTTTGCCTCTGAAAAAGGTTCTCTAAAAATACACATATGAACAGCATTACAAATTGGCAATGCATAGCCCCTATTTTCAGTTCATTTTGAGCCTTAATTTGGTGAATGCAAAATAGAACGAATGACAAATAAAGATGCAAATAATAAAATTATTAAAGCAAAAACTGATGACGCATTGTCGGACTCCACAAGCCGCGCCGGTTTGGTGGGTGGGGTAACGAGCTGGTGTGTTTGTCTTTTCAAATGTCCTCTCTTCAAAGAATGTCGAAGTGTTTGCTGTAAACAGTTTAGAGAGACGGGACAGGGAGAGAGGCAGGACAGAGGGAAGGCTGTGAGGAGGACACTGAGGAGGATGTGGCAGTGACAGATAGGAGGGGGAGGGGGGGGGTGAGGTGCATGATGGGTTGTTGGGAGAGTGCCACTGGGCCAAGGCTGGAAAAAAAAAAAACAAGCTACGGAAGAGGAGAGCTGGTTTAGGTGGAGGTGAGGCTGGGGAAGAAGGACACAGAGAGGTTGAGAGGGAGAGAGCTGGAGATCCCTGCCGATGTTGGCTTCGCCGCCGAAGCTGTGGTCACGTGGCCGCAGGTGGAGACCGGTTAGGTGTCGCTGGTTTTCGCCCTGTCACAAGACACAAAAAGGGTTCAAGAGGTTGAACTCAAAACCAGATAAAAAACAACAGTTTCCTATCAGATTTTCAATGAAGTCCAAGAGCGATCAAAGGAACTTGTGTGCCACGAAATCCAATAAATGTGTTAAGCTTTGTCAAGACCATGGGTTAAGCTTTGGAGTTGAGGCTTTACCACAGACAATGGAAAACCATGGAGAGTTTCATTCAGCTTTGAGGAGCCAGCGTACATGTTGGCACAGTAGTGTCTTGAATCACTTTGATCATCTCAACATTAGATCAATTGATGCAGCCATGATATTTGTAGAAGCATTAACAATGTGTTCAGATGCTCTGCAAACCTCAAACATTTTGGATAAAAAGCAAATGTTTCAAGAAAATTCCAAATTTCAGAGAGCATTTGAACGCACCATCAGGTTTGCATGTCACCTATAACAAGACTCTTTGGGAGTAAGAATCAGATGCTGGATTGCATATCACTGGATGATACCGAAGGTTTTTAAAGATGGGATTGATAAGTGCCTTAAAATAGCAATGGTAAAATCAGCTGAGAGAGGTGTTGCTTACAGCTAATCCTGCCCAGCTGCTTAGTTTAAGGTACTGTAGTTGCCATTGTTTTTCTATGGGCCTGTGCCTTCTACTCCTGCAAACTGCATGTCAAGAGTCCCTGGATATGTCCTTGGAAAAAGAGCTAAAAATGTTTACATCTAGTTTGCAAAACTGTAGCAGAGAACAGCAAAAAGTTGAAATATTTTAACGCTTGACAGCCTCTTCAGCCACTTTAAATCAACATAGGCACTGCCAGAATTGACCGTAATCTCCTTATGAAAATAAATCATACTCTGTTTGCCATCCATCTCTGACATCCAAATGTGAATGTGCCATAGTTATATTCAAACTTTAAAAAGGTCAAAGCACAACACCTGATGCAGTTTAAAACCCACAAACTACTTATGAACACAGCCATGCTTTGGTTCTGAAGAAACGTAAAGACTCAACCTCTGAAAGTTAGGAGTGCCAGCAAAACTTTATGAGCATGCAACAAACTTTAATGAGCACCATTTTTTTTGTTTTTTTGGAATGATTAATGACAGCTTCAGCCAGGACAAGAGCTTAATGGTCACTGGGGTTTTCATAGAGCAGTGGTACTTGCTAATTTTGGATAGAAGGTCTGCATGACTGTCTAGCCCAGTTAAAGGGGTGATGTTTTCCCTTATTTTTAAATACCCCATATTTCAACATTTCTAAGAATTGGTCAGCTCCTTGACTATGAAGTTTTTGGCATTCTCTCTCCAATCAGCCATACTTGCGAACAAAATAGCAGCACTTATGCGCACAGAAGAGAGGTAATTGGTGAAGGTCTGATTTAGGCTTCTTTTTTGATGTAATAACCCTGTTTTCGGTTTGCTCGCTGACATTTGATTGGGTAGATAGGTAGATACAAGATAAAAACAAAAGGACTTTTCATTGTTATCACAAAAGACATTTACCACCCAAATTTCATTCCATGTTGTACAATTAAAATTTTGCACAAGTGACCAAATGGTCAAACATTAGAGCCCTGTATTTATATATTCCATCTCAACCTGAGGCTTCAGAGCTTCAACAACCATCAACCGCAAACACACGCACACACACACACACACACACACTCCATGCCATAGTGCAGCCTAACATGAACGCAACTGCAGACCACGAGAGCCAAGCAAATCACAAAAGAAAGAACAAAACCCCAACAGAAACCAAAAACACGGCAGACACAAAGCGCACACACACACACATACACTCCTTCACGTACAAGTTTGGGGGTTCTTTTTAAAAGCTGCGGGTAAACTTCCTCCTCTAAATGTGTTCTTCGTGGGTGTTGCTGTCACAGAGGGGGGTAAAGTTACGGTGCCCCCCACTGGACAGGCCAGCTCTTGTCATGTACAGCAAATGCAGCCCAAACTGTCCGAGAAGAACCACAAGAGCAGATTAAGACCTTGCCAGATACGGTACGTTTTGTGCCTATTACTGGAACAACAGTCATATGTCACACAGCAAAGGAAGACTTCCCAGAAATATCTTAGTGAGCCGTTTTTCTAGTTGCAGAGTCATCAAAAATTTGTACTTTGTCAGGTCTAACCAGTCCGGCGTCATGAGAACATCACCGAGCAGATCTGAATGAGCTAGTCTGGCTGCTTCACACCAAATGACTAAGACTGTCAAGACTCAGACAGAGGGAGAGGGAGAGGGGAAGGGAAAAAGACAGATAAAGAGAGAGGATGGGGCCACAGTACTGTAACAGTCTGTCTCTAACTTCTGTCATGAGGTTGTTGGGTCATGAACTGGGAAAGTCTGGTTTTTAATGGGGAAGTAAAGCCCACTTTGGCCTACTGCTAACAGACTTAACTCTACTTCCTTGACTTCTATTCAATTAAAGCAGCAAAAATGACAATGTTGCTTTCTGTCTAACAAGGAGACTAGGGTGTGGTTGAATCATGCAAAATGTAATCAGACTTTTCCTGTATCTTCAGGGATGGAACAGCATTAAAATAAGGTAATCCAACAGAGTTGAGGCAGAGGCAACTCATCTATTCTTTTATGAACTAGCCATTTAATAAAAGCTTTTACAGAGTTGCCATGGTTCAAGTCTGTTGGATTATTATGAAAGTTTAATCCCCTCACCAAAGAGCACCTTCTTCACTGGTTTCATTACCCACTGCACTGCTTTCTACATACGTTTTTATTATCTAAACATTGCACCAACACTACTTTATTTTGTTAACAAAAGTGAGAGATTAGATCCAGTATTTAGTATTGATCAATATGTCAAGTTTAGTACCCAGACTTGGCAGTGTAACAGTGATATCAATGACTACCTACATTCAATGATAATAGATTAAAGATAATAAAAATCACAGTGAGTAATGAATATAACAGATGCAGTGTGATGGGGTGTGACAAAAAGCATCCTGGAACATACTACTAATAGTTTGATGATGTGAGAGGAGGTTTGGGGAAGAGGAATAATCACCTTTTCCTCTTCTTTTCTGAGTCATTTATCCTGGGCTTGGTTTGCTGGGGTGTCTTCGCTGTGGCTGATTTGGAGATGCTGTCTTCTCTGCGTCTCTTGCTGTGTAAAAACAGTAAAAAACAGTTAAAATTGCCCAACAGCCATCCATCCAGCAATGTTATGTTGCAGGCTCACAAACATCTTTTAATTAAGCTATCTAAGCTTTTAACTAGGGATGTACCGATCAGGTTTTCTGGGGATGAGCCCGATTGGCCAATCACCAATACAATCACCAACTGAAATTATACATTTTGACTTTTGACTTTCTATTATCAATGGCACATCATGTGTGTAGGGGCACGGCAAGAGTAAATTATAAAATTTGAATATAGCACTATGTTCAACAGATTGATTGGCTGCATGACACAGCTGGCCTATCCATGTGTAAATAAAACCTAGGTTTTATCCAAACATAGTAATTATATGTGTGTGCTTGATGATCACTCATCTATTGCTACTGGTAGCGCATGAAGTTAGTCATTGTGGCAGCACTGGGTCTGCCTTCTTTCAAATATATTAAACTGGTGCTTATCTGTGATCATAGGCTGTGAAATTCAAAACAAACAAACAAATGAACTGTCAGTGCCAGATGGATGACATTCGTGCAACACTAACATTCTACTGACTGCTGCAAA
Source organism: Centroberyx affinis (assembly GCF_046629955.1). Taxonomy (NCBI): domain Eukaryota; kingdom Metazoa; phylum Chordata; class Actinopteri; order Beryciformes; family Berycidae; genus Centroberyx; species Centroberyx affinis. The sequence goes on from NW_027279526.1 coordinate 41,590, forward strand.
TTGGCTCAACGTTTTTATGGCATACGTTCGACCACGTTCCTGATCTGGTAAACGTTCTGATTTTTTTTTGATTGGGCAGTTGAAGCGGTGATCGGCTAATCATCAATGATCTATTTAGAACATTTATGTGCCGATTGATCAGTGCACCCTTACTTTTATTCATAGAGCATGCCGTCATGTGGGAATACACACACACACACACACACACATTAGATCAGACTATACTGACTGTGTTGTGCTGCCGTCCAGCTCCTGTTCCTTGCAGGGAGACTGACTGGGGATTTTGCCGTCCTGCCTGCAGTCTCCTCCCTCCTCCAGCTGGGGAACGCCCCGCTGGCTGCCGTTGTACCTTTCTGAAGGACACTTGGCCTGAGGCTGACTCGAGGGTGGAGAGTCAGACACCGGCTCCTGGTCTTCTCTGGACAACTCCTGCCACCGCTTCTACAAGGAGAGAAGGAAAGAATGACAGAGGAGGAGAGGAGCGGAGAGAAGGGGAAGCTGCTTAATTCAAATTCTTCTACTGCTGCCATTACATTAAAAGAACTTGTGAGGGACAAATCACATTCTATCAGACTGAATCAAAACAAATATTGCAATGCATTGACACCAAAGAACAGAAGTTAAATTGAATCTTTGGCATAATGTTTGGACAATATTGGATATGCAGAGCTTAGCTCTTGCTTGTTGGGAAAAAATATCCATAAATCATCAACCTGTAAATATTTTTACTTTGCAAAATTGTTCATATTGAATCTGAATAACATTATTTAAGCAGAATGTGGAATATGTGGTTCATTTATGGTTGGCAACAAAGTCCAGTTTCTAGAACTTCAAAGAAAAAATAAATAAATCATCATCCTCCCACCAGTATCCTTTTGTGTGTTTCTCTACAATTTCCCCATTGGATGGAAGCGTTATTTTCCCAAAGAAACTCACACAATGCACAATCTGTCAAAGTTGAAGCACTGGGAGGGTGATCTCCCACACAACTAAATTCCAAATGTCCTTTTTTGTGATACTTCATCCCCAAAAGAAATTATCTTTTTGTTTGTCCCCCTCCGCAGAGAGATGTGATCAATGGGTCAGTTACAGAGCAGCACCCATGCTTGTCATGGGGGCATTACAGCTGGACAGTCTCCTTACTCATTAGATCACGCTGCTCAATGCAGTTTGCGGCACAACAAAAAATGCAAAAAGTTGCGTCTTAAAGTTTACTCAATGTTGGAGACTTTCATCTCTTTCTCCTTATATGACGCGTCTGGCTCTCCTACTCAAGCAAATGTGTGGGACCCAATGACAGACACTATAGTATTTATCTGTATAACAAGTTTCCTGGATCTTGATCTTTTTTTCTAAGAAACCACTTCCACTGAAGAAACATGAAAGGCTTTGGCTAAATGGAGCCTCTGGGATTATAGCCAGAGGGGATACTTTACTCAGTGAACATGAAAGAGATACAGAGTGAAAGGAAGCAAGAAAAGAGAAAGTATATATGTGACAGAGAGTGTTTGAATAAGTGAGTGAATGTGTGTGTGTGTGTGTGTACACCAGATTGTGGGTGGTGCTGGTACCTGTACAGATGAGTCTCCCATGATGTACTTGGCTCCCTCCAGGACAGCCATGTAGGAGAAGCGCAGCTGGTCTGGCGTCTGGATCAGGCCCATGCGGTACTTCCTCATGTCCAACAGGATGCCTTTGATGTCCACCGATGACGGGTCTTTCCTCTTGTCCATCTGCATAGGTCAACAATACAACTTGACTCAGCTAACCAAGATTAATTTCCCCGTTAACCAAGAATCTGCAAAACTCCAGATTCTTCATTTATGCTGTGGTTGTTTCGGACAAATGAATCATCACTCTAACTTGCATTTCAGCTGTGGGTTGTAAATGAATAGATTAAAGTTAGTTTGATATTGGATTTTCGTTTTTCCACCTTCAATAACTTGTAAAGTACACAAGTACAATCACATTGATGAATATATTTGTTATTACTGGATGCGGATGAACAACTGATTGATCTCACCTGCTTATATTTTGACCTAATCTACACATTTTGACCGTTTGGTGTTCAAAGTTTAGACTTTTCACTGACATTATGTCTGTTTCCCTGGTAACACCAGAGGAAATATGATTGTTGTGCCTAAAGACTAAAATTCAAAATGGCAAAACATTTGAAGGCTGGCCACTGTGAAAATTCTGATGGTGAAAACAGACCCCATATGGCGTGAAGAGGCGGGGCTTACCAGGACCAGACAAGTGTCTACTAGTGAGAATGTCCCTGAGCGTCCAATCCCAGCACTGCAGTGCACCACAGCCGCCCGTGGTCCGCCCCCAGAGAACCCTGACTCCCGAACCTTGAAGAGGAAGTTTAGGAAGGATGCTGGGGACTCGGGAACACCAAAGTCAGGCCACGTGGTGTAATGAAAGTGGTAGATCTCTCTCTTCTCCCCTGTCTTTAAGAGAGACAAATAGAGACCACATTAGCAGGTGCAAAACGTTTCCATTCAAGTCATTTACATCCTACAACAATGGCAGTAATACACATATACATTATTATGTATAGTACTTTTAGAATGACAGCTTGTATATAGTTCATATCAGTGTATTCAATGGCCGAATGTGTGGCTTATTCGTCTCTTTCTAATATGGCACAAATTGCACTCTCTCTCTCTCTAGTCTGAACTCATTGGTAGTTTAGACAAAGATGTGCTCAGTTCTAAGAAGCTTTGGACAACAGAAGTCCATGTGATACAGCTTGGTGTGATGCAACTGAACCATTTCAAGTGTGGTTCTGCTTGACCCACACTTGACCACCCTTTATACTGAATACTCTGGCCTACGTTAGCATTCTGGAGCTCCAGCATTCTGGTGGTGTAATAGGACTTGGTGTCTTCCGACAACAGTTTGACCAGGAAACGCGTGTCTCTGAAGGCCATCTCCCTCTCCTCAGCCGTGGGCCAGTACTGCGCACACTTTTCCTGTCAGAGAGAGAAGAGGAAATGGAAAGGAACAGTGAGAGATGCCAAAGTAATGAGATGTCTGACAAAGAAATACACCTGGGGCCAGTTGCACCAACAGGGCTAACGCCTGGTCTTAAGAGGGGAGAGAGTTATTAGGAACAGAAGCAATCCATTGGACATATACAATGATGAGGAGCTGATTGAGAGGTTTCGATTCTGTAGGAGAGATCTATTTGAACTTATTGAAGAGCTGTCACCGGACTTGCAGTTTGTGTCGGACCACAACGCAGCATTGTCACCTGCATTGCACATTATATTTATTATTATATATATTATACACACCATCGCAATTCACAGTAAAGTTACTGCTCTTGTCATGAACCACATCCATCTCTGGAGAGACATCACTCTCTTCCACCGGTTGGTCGATACTGCCACTTTCCACACCGACCAAACCAGTAAAAGCAGGGGAATCCTCTCCAAAAACATCAACAATGATGTCACTGTATACTGACGTTTTCGGGGGAGGACCCCCGCCGGTTTGATGCATTTTTTCAAAGAAACGTCTTTCTTTGCCTTGCTCAGGAGGTCTTTCCACTTTTTCCTTACATCGTTTTCTGAACGAAGGCTGCCCGAGTCTGAACAATCATTTATGGACTCCGTTATTTCTCTTCATGTCGACTGCTTCTTCTTATTTGTTATTACGTTGGACTGCTTGGCAGCGTTTTCTTGTGCTGGCTGTACAGCTCAATTAATTGTCTTATCTCAGTGTCTGTAAAATTGCCTTTCTTTTTCTTTGATCCTCCATAACGTTGCCGCAAATTAGAAATGATTAGCAACACATTAGCAAGACAGCGGGAGATTGTTAACAATGTATCCTAGCAACACAAGGCTGCTAGGCAATAGCCATAGTTGCGTGGGCATTCACGTGGACGCGCATCGCTAAGACCGGGCATAGTTAAGACTAGGCTTAAGTTTGGTTGGTGCAACCGACGTAAAGTCCATTCTAAAGACTGGTCTTAACAAGACCGACAGCAGTTAGGACCAGGCTTAGTAAAGACCAGTTGGTGCAACCCAGCCCTGAAGGAGAGCATATTCTGGCTTTGGTTGGTCTTGAGGTAGAATGGCTGACCAATACAGGATGGTTGCTGTGTTCAATCCCTGGCATTGAAAGGAAAGCTGGGTCAGAAATTAAAGTGGGCTCACGTCACTGAAAGTTCTAAAATGCCCCTGAAATTCCAATCATAGTTCAAAAAATTCCACTGATAAATACAAGTTTTTGCATGTATTCTGTTTTTCTAAGTACATTTTTGTCATTTCCAGTAAGCAAACCTACAAGCAACCACACAATCTTTTCAACAGGATTGCATTTACACAAGAACAAAAAAGTTGTTTCAACCCTAAATGACCCATATTTGTACCTTGTGGTTTTTTTCCCATGTTAAACCAGCAGTGGAAAAAAAAATCTAGGTCAGCCAGAGTGAAAATTAATTTGATATCTTTAATGTTACACCAGTGTCACCTTGCCATTAAATCCTGGGGAAAAGCCCGGAGAAGCTCCATTGAAAATGTTTCAATACTCTTCAAGGAACAGCCGGACATTTTTCAATGCTGTGGTCAAATGCTATGACAAATATTCAGGTCCACAATGGCATGTCTACAACTAATATCTCACATGGCATTTTCTTATTAAATGCACAATGGCCAAGATTACTGCTGAAGATAAGTCTATTACGCAACCATCATTCCCTGGAATTGGAAAGCTACTTGAAATAAAAACCAGAACCTTGTGAGGTTAATATTTATGGACTAAACGTTCTACATCTTCTCTTTCTGAGAAATGAGGACGGGCGGGAGAATCTCATGACCCAACAAGATGAGTGAGTGAGTGAGAGAGAGAGAGAGAGAGAGAGAGAGAGAGAGAGAGAGAGAGAGAGAGAGAGAGAGAGAGAGAGAGAGAGAGAGAGAGAGAGAGAGAGAGAGAGAGAGAGAGAGAGAGAGAGAGAGAGAGAGAGAGAGAGAGAGAGAGAGAGAGAGAGAGAGAGAGAGAGATTATCAGAGCTACTCTGGGTGTGCGTGCAGTCAGGACATCATAGGAGGAGGAACTGAGAGGATGGACCGCATCCCAGTTCCTCACATACATCATTGACTCCCTGTCAAAACACTAAATTCCAATTTACTACTACTCAGTCAATGTTGCATAACCTCAACAATACCATGTGTGTTACTGTGGACTGTGTGGTCTGTGTGTGTGTCTGGTCTTTCTGTAATCTATTCAGTGTTTCTGCAGTCTAGTCTATCTAGTGTGTGTGTGTGTTTGTATGTACACGCGCCAGACAATTGGACAGATGTCAGAACCAGACAATATGATGTGTTTGTTTTATGAATGCTTACCGAGCCTTTCTCCATGACTCTGTTGAGCATGATGACGGCCTTGGTCTTCTGTTCCCAGATCATCAGCCAAAAGTGGCCACAGGTGTTCCTGAGGGGGCCCTGTGGACGACACACACACACACACACACACACACCTCCATTAGTTACACAGCAGGACGAAATGAGTCCAGTGGGACAGCGGGAAGTCATTTACAATGGAAATGTGTGGGATCCTTCAGGCACCAACAATATATTATTCATAGAAAACATTAGCTGAGCAACAGGCTGAGGCTTTATCTTCATCGATGTGATTAACTGTGCAGGAGAGAGGAAAATGAAACCCCAAGTTTACTTGGAGGTCAGGATTACTGACATTTACAATGTAGTTAAGGTGAGAAAAACGTTGCACTCTGTAAGGCCAAATGTCTCAGATGTCACAAATGACTTTTGAATAATACACACAGTGGTTAGCATAAACAATGCCATGGAAACTTTGAGGTATTGGCATCAAGTCTCAAATTCAAGTTCGCTTTTTTGTTGTGTAAATACAATGAAATGCTTCATTCTGAGCACATAAATAATACTGATACAGCAACACACTGTTTGATGTTTGGCTCCATATTGATTACCTAGGATGTTAAATAAGACAAGAACTGTGACATTATAGTGAAATGAACACTGCTAATGAATGGTACAAGCTGGCTTTGCCTCATCTCAAAAGTACCACAGTAGGGCTGCAACTAACGATTATTTTCATTGTCGATTATTTTCTCAATTAATGGATTAGTTGTTTGGTCTATAAAATGTCAGAAAATGGTGAAAAATGTCGATCAGTGTTCCCCAAAGCCCAAGATGACGTCCTCAAATGTCTTGTTTTGTCCACAACCCAAAGATATTCAGTTTACTGTCATAGAGGAGTAAAGAAACCAGAAAATATTCACATTTAAGAAGCTGGAATCAGAGAATTTTGACTTATTTTTCTTAAAAAATTACTCAAACCGATTAATTGATTATCAAAATAGTTGGCGATTAATTTAATAGTTGACAACTAATCGATTAATCGTTGCAGCTCTATACCAAAGCACATTAACACTGAACACACAAAGAAATGTCACCAAATGTCTTGTAGCACAGCATTAAGCACATTAAGTACATGAAAGTTAACAATCAAACAGGTAGTTTGAGAGAGAAAGGTAGCAGGAGCACTACTGGTATCCCTCAAACCACCGGTGCTCATGGAAGGGAATACTTCAGAGAGAGAGGAAGACTGATGACCAAAAACAAAATGGCATAAGAAATCCAGGTCCAGGCACTCAAGGAGGTTTGAAAAATGTAGTGTTGGTGTATTTTTAATGATTCTAGCCCATTGAATTAGAGGCCTTTTACATTTTTCAAACCTCCTTGAGTGCCTGGACCTGGATTTCTTATGCCATTTTGTTTTTGGTCATCAGTCTTCCTCTCTCTCCAAACAAGTAGTTTGTCAGACAGTTTATGTATTTATGCAAGATGACATTCCAAAAGAAACATCTGCTGGTGTCAAATTCTTCAGTGACTGTAGAAGTCTGCAACCCAAAAAACATCACCAGAGCTTTGCTATTTGTCAGGCTGAACTGTGCAACCTTTGTTTGGGTTCAAAATACTGAGGCAGTATGTAGTAGTTGACAATATCACTTGGTAAACGAGTCTGAATTATGAACCTAGTCTAATTTGCTGTGATCACCCTTGGAGAAAATGACATGAATAATTTTCATGGTTGTTTCTCCTTACTTATTTCCCACCATAGAGTCCAAATGAGTAATTTGCTTTCCATCCATGAGAATATTAAATGTTTAAGTGTGGAGTAAAGACACAACCATGTGAGGCTCCTGTGTTAACAACCACTGTTGATAAACGGGTGTCACAAATGACATTACCCGAGGTCATGCCAGTCAGAAAGTCAAAAAAATGACAATCACTCAGTACAATCACAATTAGCATTCATAGAATTTACAGAATTTAGATAATTGTACTATTGTTGGGTCTGCTCTAGTAGAATACTTATTACCCTGTGCATCTGCGGAGTCTGACCAGAATGCCACCCACTGGGCTCCATATGTTTGACTTGTGGTTTAAGTAATTTTAAAAACTTGCATCACACAGGCTACATTCCACACAGCAGCACACAGAAAAAGCTCAAAAACGAGTGTTATCTAGTATAAATTAAACAATACAAGATTACTGCTTGACAAATATCTAAACTCAGTATGTTCTCTCCCCATTTCAAAACTGAGATAACCACAGCGTGACGTCTCTTCCTTTTTGGCTGGTTTCTCAATCAATATAATTTCATTAGTAGTGGTGGCATGTCTAATTTCTGGAGCAGCGATAAAGACTGAAAAAAGCAAGCATCTTGTTTTCATCCAAAAGGTCAATTTGACTAATGGTGCAGTGCCCACAAAACTGATTTTTAAAATAGTGCAGAACTTCCAAATGATGGTGATGGATACCTCCAAATATTCAGTAATCCCACAACCCATGTCAATATCAAGCAGCTGATTCAGATCAGCCTTGGACCAGAGTTGTCCTTTTGGTCATGGAGTTGTCAGCTGATGGAAAAAGCATTCAGCAAGGGGGTTTCTGGGACTGATACTCCCCTGCAGAATTTTAGGCTATATCCCATGAGACGTAAATTCGGTGGCCCCTGGCACATTCTGATGGTTTCATTCTCAGCTATAATGAAGCTAATTTCTAAGGCCTGCTGCACATGGCTGTGCGTTTCTCATGTCACCTATACAGTAACACACTCTGTAAGTAAAGGTTTTGTGGTAAGAGAGCATACGTATGTCACAGTTGTTGTACTTGTCAATTAAGAAACTATAAGTCAAAATAGATTATTGTCAGAGTTTATAGTTTTGGACTGTTCTATACAGAAACAGATAATAAACAGAGATAGTCTAACTATAGTAAAACTGTTCCTGACACAACTGTTAGGTAATGAACTGTTAGGTAATGAATACACCAAGCAACATTCTCATTTTGCCTTCTCCTTTTTCTCAAAGTTTGCAATTTCACAGCTCTATCCTACTATAAAATGAGGAAAACTCTGTCCGTCTGTATCCATTTTGCTCCTCAATGGGTTGGCCAATCAATCTGAAACTGCACATGGGCATTGAGCATTGACATAGGCAGGGACTGATGAAGCTGATTTTTCCATTTTCCCAAATTTATGCTGCGCATTTTTGGCAAGTCTGCGCGGAGTTGTGGCGCACACATCCCCGGAAGTCTGCACGTAGTTGTGGTGCGCGCATCCCCGGGTATGGACTAGTACATAAAATGAAAGTCAAATGAGATCATATGTGGATTGATGTGGTCAATAATTTTATAGAAGGAAAAGAAATGTGGGTACAAATTACTGGGTATAAATTACAGTATAAAAAGTAATAAAAGTAATAAAGATAAGCCAACAGTCATTTGTGAATTTTGTGTGCTGGTACCAAGCTGGTACTACAGAAACTATCTACTTATGTGAAAACTATCCAACAAGCATTCTCAATCATATTCTTATATAATATTTTTAAGAGTTGTGTTTTTAACCATTATTCATTAATTATTCAGTATTTCAGAGAAAAGGAATAGGATCACTCAGCAACCCTCAGTTAATTTACAGTTACATGGGGGCATACACACACACACACAGTCACTGTCTCTCTCAGGGGAGAGACAGTGACTGTGTGTGTGTGTATGCCCCTCTCTCTTCCCCTCTCTCTCTCAAAATAACACACAGCTCTAAACAGAAAATCATGATGCAGACTTAACTCATCATGGGCTAAATGGTTTAGCTAAACCAAAACAGCACTCCCTCTCATCAAACCTGCTCACTGACACAACAGTCTAATTCAGCACAACAGGAAAACAAAACTGAAGAGCCTTCTTTAGTTTTCTGTCAGTTTCCTAATTACATTACTAGCTAGCTGTAGACCATTCATGAGTGTATCCACCGCCATGCATTGACTTCTTTGAGGGATATTAAACGACTTTGACAGTGCACGAGGAAGTGAGGGTGACATCGTTAGACTGTTTAGAAGGGGGGGGGGGGATAGCACGCATATTCACCAATAGGCACTCCTGATGTGCTATCAGTGTGATATAATACGGAACTTGAAAATTAATGATTGTAAACATTTATCAGGGGTAAACATACAGCGAGCCACAAGCTGGCTCGCCATATGTTAGTGCATGGCTAAAAAGCTGGCAGCCGGCACAACTGGAAAACTCTGCCTTGGACTTGCCTGAGTCAATATGTAACTTCTCTGGGCTTCCTCCATCACTACTAGACTGGCGTTGATGTAGTCATTTTCTGTGCTCTCCAGCTTCACCCGACTGTGATCAACTGCAAGGAGTATGAGAGAAAAGTAATTTAGGGATTAGTTATTGATAAACACATGTGGCGAGAGATTTGCAGAAAAAAAACATTTAACAGTTTAGAGTTAGCACAGACAAAGGTTTGCTTACATGGGCTGACATCTCTGTATCTGTTGCGATTGCGATTCTCTGGATACTTTGCGACTTTGTAGGAGCATTCATGGGACTGATTCCTGATTTCCTGAGGACAATATAAAGATAATTTAGAGACAAAACAAGGTTAGAAGTTCCTCTGTCCATCATAGGAAAAACAATCACCACATACAAATAAGTCTATAATGATGTTTTGTGTCGGGTTCAATCCCACCACCACCCGATATGAGCATGTAACTTAAAACACCAGAGTCTGAAGAAAAGCAGGGAACCAGGAAAATGCTATTTGAGAAGTGTCTGTCTAAAATGACATCCCTGATACATATTGCATTAGGTTAGTTTATGCACCTTGGCTACTTGTACTTCTCACAACAAACTTGAACATGACCCTGCGGAGCCCAATGAACTTGTGGAGTGAACATAAAGTTAAATAAATAAATAAATAAAAGTTTGTGGCTACATAAACTGGATACAGAGAGAGCTTCAACCACATGCACAGGCGCTCATATGACACTGGGCTTACGTTAACGTTTAAGCTACGCTATCAGGCAGACGTGCTGCTGTAAACTGACAAACGGACAAAACTTAAAGCGGGCTGGAGACAAAAATCTAAAGGAAAGGTAGCGATTAACAAAGAAAGACAAGCTAGGTAACTGGCGTTACAAATCAACGACAATCTCGCATAGCATTGGTTAGCTAGCCAAGCTATTAGCTGGCTAAATTAAATGCGCGCTTGAACTAGCGTTAGTAAGCTATCATCTATGTTAGCTACGCTAAGCTAACATACTTACTATGTATAGGTTTTGCCACCGGCCCTCTGAATCCATGTCTTCAAATTCCTGGTCCATTTTCACTGTGGCAATACCAGTCTATTGCAGTCAAGGTAAATGTAATTATTTGTCTGGCTATCTACCTCATTACTTTATTTAAAGAAGCTTTTCGTCAAAGAAAATTATTTGCGTATGCTAGCGAACCCGCTAAATGTTTGTCCGTTATCTCTGGTGCAGTTGACATCTAAGAAGGGAGCGACATGCGCATGCGCCAATCGGGGTCCTTCGGTAGCTGTCAAACCCAGCAAAGATCTTTCAACTAAACGAGCAAACGAGATGTCAAACCGCTGGATCACTAACTACAGGAGCTAAGGCACATTTTCTAAGGATACATATGTTTAATTTTTGGTACTATTTTATTCCTCAGTATGTGAATAATCCGGCTCACATCACAAATCTGTAGATAATTTTTATTATATCATAAGCCAAATACAGAGAAGTGAACTGTGCATTTAGAACTAAATATAATTTAAACTTTAGTTAAGAATTTAAACTTCAGATAATTTTCTTTTCTCCAAAATGGATATATAACATAATGGAAAAGAAATCTTCATATACAGATATACACAACTCAGAATTAAAGTGCTGAGGCTAGGCTACAGATCTACTGGCGGTCCACCACAGTTTGGTCACTCTGTTTTGGATGAGCATTATCCTTTGACTGTTTGAGGGATATCATCTATTCTCACCTACCAGTCCCAGGACCAACATGACCTTATCAGGTTACCGCTTGCAGGTCTTCAGGTCTTTTCAACTATTCAAAACCTGGAAACCAAACCCAAAAAAGTGAGGTCAATCAGCTTATCCCACGTTATCAGAGACACACAATTTGGTTATAGCCTGCTAGACAGTTGAAATAACTTCCTCGACCTTTGTCTCTTTTCCTTTGTCCATCGCATTTTACCAACTGACAATTGATATGATTTTTGTTTGTTATTGTCATTTTGTTCTTCAGTAGTAGATTTCTTCCCAACAGTATTTTGTGGTTTATTTTGATGCATTTGTTGATAATAGCAACATTTAGTTTGGACATTCTGCAGAAAATGTTTCTTGTCCTGCAAATTAAAAAAGATATTACAGTAATTCATGAAAACTTATCCTCTCCTAGTTAAGATTAGAGAACACTAGGCATCTTTACACCAGAATAACCTCTTGGTATGGCATTGATATCCAAGATGAAAAGAGGTAAGATTTCCAACTAGAGAACACAAGGTGGAGATGAGACTGTCTGCTGGTATTCTCATAAATATTCATAATGGTGCTGGGCCGGTCAACATGGACTGTGTTCTTATAATATATTTTTTATTATTGTTGTTTTGTTTTTGTTGTTGAGAATACACATGAGAAGTCATACTGGGGCAAAAACATTTACTTGAACACTTTGTAGCAAGAGATTAAAAAAAACAATGTAGCCTGATGAGACACATGAGAATCCACACAGGAGAAGAGGGAGAAAAGTCAGGAAATCTCTCAAGAGTCAGAAGTGACGTACTAAAAGAGTCTCAAGTGTCTCAATATAATACAGTTAATCCCACAACAATACCAGCTACTATCACAGACCTAGATACCTACTTATTTTGAAAAAAAATATTTAGTGCAGAGTGACAAGTGGCTAAACCTGTTGGTTAGCCTGCAGACTGGGTCATGTGAAACAGTGTTATGTAATTTTACTGCCATAGATCCAGATGCCATCTCCCACCTGGTCAGCTGAATAAAATAACATTGCTATGCATATTTCTAGGGCCTGAAATATTCAAGATATGCATTTTGGTTGTGATTGGTGTATGTGGGTATGACCTATCACATAGTGGCTTATAACTCAAAGTGTGCGGCAGTGTGGGAGACTACACTGTGTTTTTGGCCTCTAGCACCAACAGACGCCGAAGAGTGTAAATTTAGTTTGGTCAAGGATTTTATACTGTTGAAATACTATTGTTTATATTTTCAATGTTTGATATCAGTTTGATGTGCCATCTAATATTGTCTGTGATTAGTTGATTTTATTTCACTCCAGTTCCACTAACACAAAATCCATGAACGTCTACGTCCATTTCAGAGTTTGGAAGAAATGTTCCGTATGTGAGTCTGATAGTCTCGACTATTTATCTAAGTTGTGGTATCTATACTTCAGATGTAACTGAAGCAAATCTATCGTGTGTTTCAGAAAATCATCTCTTAAAATATGATTAATCACGCTAGATTAAGACCTATTCAACTTAATGATTTTCCCCCCAGAAAACCAGTCCTAAGTGTGTTGTATCTATGCTTTTTTTCTGCATGATGGTGATTCACCTCTATTTATTTGCATACTTTGTTTACTTTGGGACTTACGGTGTACAATTTAAAATTACAGTATGCAAATTTCCAATGGAGAGGTCAAGCTTTATGTCAGTAAACTATAAATGCAAACACCAGAGGATGGCATGATGGCTTTACTTCAATATTGTGGTCAACCACTAATTTATTTAAAGAAACATATGCAGCCTGTCATCTGTTCCTACAGTGCAGCCTGGGACAGATTTTAATTACTGCTTCATCAAAGCCATGTTACACTTCCTGCTTCTTCATGCCACACCTGTGGCATTTTATATATGTGTGACTCCCAAGAGTCTGAAGTCAGCTCCACCAGTCAGAGGTACAGGATTAACACGAGAGTGGATCCTGGCTCAGCTGGCTTGGTTCATAATAGTGATGCACCAGCAAAAAACAGAATTATGGCCAACTGCTTGATTTTGAGGCACTAGATTATTATTCAATTGAGACAATGAAATGTAAAATCCCTGATTGGATCAAATTTCTATAGAAATTTTAAATGTTAAAACCCAGGCGATTGAGTCACTAATTCCTGCTTTTGCTGCCATTAGATTTATAGTGTGTGTAGAGTCTGGCTGCTACTGCAACATTTCCCCATTCATCAAGATATTTTTTTTACATTTAGATTCAAAGATATGCCCCCTTCCTCACTACATGGGTTAGACTGACCTCTTCATAGCGTCATTGGTCAACCCTGTCAGGTTTGTGTAGGAAATGTACTCTAGAGGCACTAAATACTTAATATTTCCCGTATTAAAATTCTGGTATTTAGCTTGCTGCACCACAATGTGTTTGATTAATTTGAGCTGTAGTATATTTGTCCACAAGTCAATTCATCTGAGTTGTAAAATTTTAAATCTCCCACAGCAATGGACAAACTGCTCAGTTCAGTCTAGTACAGTACAGTCTCCAATATCTATAAATCCACCACTTACTGGTAACTTAATATAAACTATATGTAATCCGTGGTTCTCCTCTCTTTCACACTATCCTTGGCAGACTTAAGGGCAGCTCATTAACTATGCATACTGTTTAGAGCATAATTTTTATTGGGAAGTAAATTGAATATCTAAAACAGTTTGATTCTGTTGACAACCAGAAGGATAGCTGCTCAAAGGGCACAACACTGACCTTTATAATATTTTGGGTAATTATGTCCTTTGTTAAACAATACCATGAGATTTGGAAATGTGATTCTCATTGCGCGGGACGAAGTTCCCCTCAGTAATCTGATTCTTATGAGACTGATTACAGGTCAGGAAAGAGGTCAACAGCAGGATTTCTAAAGTTACACAGCTCCTGTACATTCACTGCTTCCCTTTTCACCTGCGACAGGTGTATGAGGAACATGGGACAATGTGGCCTTTGTGCTGCAGCCAGGAGCATGGCTTCAGCTGAGTGGTCTGTTATCTTGCCTCCATTTACTTCCCTTTGAGCCACGTTGCTTGGAAACAGAGTGGAGAAAAGGCCTCATGGGAGATTGTCAGCTTGGTTAAATGCTAGACAGGTCTGAACGTGTCTAGGGCCTAAAGACACGTAATTTTTCTTCCCAAGACTGACACTCAGCAGGTCACTAAGGCTTGGTCATCAAGTGTAATGCTGGGAGTGCTTGTGGTTCGACGCGTGACAGAGAAAAAAACAAACAAATTTCACAAACAGATGAGCACAATATTCTCCTATTATCAAGATAGAGCAGTATACAAATGCTACGTAGAGAGGAAATATGACATCATACATGCAAAACACAACACATAAGCATTATAAGATAAACCTTAAAGTTTTGTTTTGTCCTGTGTCTTCTCTTAAAGCGGATGCCAGAGCAGAACAACAGATAGGCTAGAAAGCAGGTGACAGGGAAGAGAGGAGGAGAGCATGCAAAGAATGCAGCACAAAGACGAAAAAAATGGAAAGGAGCAAAGGAAGGGTGTAAGAAAACAGACAGAAGTACAGTATGTGTGCATGTATTATTTCGCTATCGGAGGGAAATAACTCTTCCATGGCCACAGGGTGGCGATAATCCCACTGGTAGACAACTGCTGCTGTTTAGACGGCGCTGGGACAGGCAGGGAAATGTGTCAAGTTAACAGGTAGTAACAGAAAGAGGTATTCCGGTTTAGCAATTTTTGCCTTAAAAATGAAAGCACAGAACTTGCATTTGAAAATACATTTATGGGATGTACAGCAGAACATAAAACATATTAGCACATTCAGAGGAACCTGCGTCCGTTGTATGATTTGTGTTTTAGTCTTTGGTTTTAAATGTTTGGCAGTTTATAAACTTCTGGCTTCATGTTTTGAGCATCATAAGCGGAATAAGACTGGGACATTAAACTCATCATTACAGATACTGGAAAAAACATCCTACTGGAAAATGTGAATATTGTCATGAGAGAGAGACAGTGGAGCATCCTTTTCAATTGTGTACACTATGAGAGCAAGTAAGGTTTTATGTAGAACTACAGAAAAAATGTATAAAGGAAATTAATTTCAAATAAATTTTCAGTCATCAATCTGGAAATGTAGTAGGCTATTCAACAGTTTATTTTCTTACTGAAAAGAAACTTATTTGATTGACAGGATTTAGCTCCTCTGGTCCACCACTCTGGTTAAGTAGGTGGCAGTAATGTTCTGCAAGAATGGTTGTCAACCACCATTCAAATCAAGAAGAAGAAGAAGACAGTTGTTTTGGGATCAGGGTTCATTCCTTACATTCCAAAGTGCAAAAGAATGTGCTGTACCAAAGATGGTCTTTTTACCAAACCGTTAGCAGCAGTAGACTTGTTGTCTGGTATGAGTTGTCTGGTATGAGTTTTGTGTTCCAGTCTTAGTTTTTGATTGTTTTGCAATCTAATATGTATGTTCTTTTACACAGGCCTGAATGAAGATCAACTTTGAGAAACACAACTTTATTTTCGTTTACCACTATTTCTCCCGCAAAATATATCCTTTATTTAAATTTTGGTACGTTGGATAAAAAAACAACAAAACAAAAAAAACAGAGGGGTCTTTTATTTTGAAAAAAGAGCCATTGCAAACCGGAAGTAAGGATGTTGTTTCTGTATTATTCCTTGGCTTGACAATAGTCAGGGACTCGGGGAATTTGCCTTGACTGCTCAGCGAAGTTTTCTGCAACAAATTTCCAGCTGAGGCACCTTGGTTTTACGCGCTGACAAATGGAGAGAACAGGACACACCGTTGCTTTGCAGTAAAGACATAATCAGGGAAAATAAACGGTAAGTGTGTACAAGAATTAGCTTAACGTACAGCTAGAACTAGCTAGGTTAATATCATATAGACCAGAACTTCCTCCTCTTCGATGCTATCGTGAAGCTAGTGCTTCAGCTTTGTTAGCTAGCTTGTAAATTTTCCTTATCGGACACTGGATCAGCAGAATGCCTTTCTGTTGTCAGATAAAGTTATATGTTCCTGCTGGCTAGATACACCATTTTGTCTTTTAGCTGTCTGGCAAGTAAACAAACCAAGCCTATCCACAGCTCAGCTAGTGAGCAACTCTTTGGGCGATTAAGTTATGCGTTAGCCTCTGCTAGCCAAATCAGTCTAAGCTAGCTAGCAGGCTATCGTTCACTAGCCAGCTGGGGACTGTAAACACGAATTTGTCCTGAGCGTTATATGACTTTGCGATTGTCGTGCAGTTTTAATCTTCTAGTTAGTTATCTAATTTAACTAGCAGCCCCGAACCCACTAACAGACCTCTGGGGTTGGGTGGGGAGGCTATTTAACCCTAATATCCTCACTTTTACTTTGCACACAACATCTTTCCAACCAAACGTTGTTAACAGCTGTTTAGGGCTTGGCAAGCCATGTTTATCAGTTATTGCTTTCAACAAAGATGGAATGCTCACGATTATAAGCCATCACCACAGGTCTAGGGAAGCCAAATCTTATTATATTCATACGAATTCATATTATAAAGCCAAATCAAACAACGGTTAGTAGTCTGATTGCTGTAGAGGTCATTGTGATACAGTTTCTATGACTGTCCCAGTAGGTCTTGCTTGACAAAGCCAGCATTTGAGTTGATTTCCTTAACATTTAGTATGTTGTATGCATTGAAACGTGAATTCTTCCCCTTGACTTGCAGTGTGTGAGTCTAGCTAATCAGGTGATAGTGGAATTGCTTCTATAAAACAAAGGTACTTTCCTTTGAGTCAAACTACCTTGCATGAAAGTGTAATTTGTTGTTGTGTTTCTAAATATATAAGCATGGTTCTCTAATTGTAATCACTTGTAATGAGTGGAAACAGACCTGTACAAAGTTTCTGTCAACATTATATGGCACAGGCAATGTTTTGCTGAATAGCTTATGCCCATTGCTGGACACAGTCCTTATTTATTGTTTGACTTTCATAACATGCTTGATAAATTAACCCAAATAGTCCTCATTGGAGCTCTCACTGTCAGTGACCCATGCTATCTCCTATCTAATGACCTGTTACTGTTTAACCTGACCAATCTCAGACTTGCTGAATCCACACTCTGCACTAAATGAAAAGTGGTCCCTTAACGAGAGTGAAGCACCTGATGTTGTTGAACACGGGTAAATTGTGGGACCTATAGGCTTTTGTTGATGTGGCATGATTCATCTTGACAGATTTCTCTATCCAGTGATCTGTCACTAGCATTGAACACTCCCTAGGCAAGTACACACTGACACAGACCACATGTGTGGCCGTAAGGAAGAATAGCTTAGACTTGAAAGCTGGTTGGAGTCATGTTCTTTGCTATAGTGACACCCTGTCTTTTGTTAGTTCAAATGATATATTGTTGTTAGCTTTATGTGTGGACATTTCGATGAGAGACAAAACATATTAAATGTGTGTTTCTATTAGCACATCTTTAACACGTAGGTTATTTTTAAACATGTCCCTGTAGGTTGAAATAACACAAGACCTGTGTTTTGTAAGCCCTTCTTTTTTACTTTACATAACTCAGAATGTTTGCAGCTGTCATTTGCCTGTGAAGGAGCTTGAACCTGTGATGTAAGGGCCTACTCATGTTTGTTTTCGCATACCTTGACACACAGGACTTGTCATTTTCATCCTGTGTGTCAATGAGCGTAGCTGACAGTTAAACTCAAAGCTCAGGAAACTCGTTGAGTTGAGGTTCAAGGGCTATGTGGAAGGAAGTTGAGTTCGATAACCTCGCCCCTGTGTTTGCAAACGAACGGCTTTGCCAACTGTGTTGCAATCAGAGAGGGTGAGGGATGTTCAGATGGAGTCTTTGGCCCGCACACTACGAGAGCCGCAGCACTGATTACACATCCATCATATGTCTGACTTGGAGATTTTCCCCCTAATTTGGAAAATTTGTGTGGGATGGAAAATCTAAGCTAAATCAGGGCAAAAATCCTCTAGTCTGAGTCAGGTTAATTTACCTTAAACTGCTCATCAGAGCCAGTGCAGGTGCAACACAGAACCACAATATCTTATTTCTCATGGAATATTTCCAGTAGACCAATCTTAGACTGTGAGATTGATCATCATTAGTGACCATCAGATAGTTCAGTCACAATGTAATGCACAGCCAGCTCTGCTTCTTTCTCTCTGTCCAAACTGGAAAGAGCAGATATTAAGATCTGAATGGTTTGTGGGACCAATATGAAGTGTTATCACACTGGGAGACTGTCATCTTAAAGCACTGTTCCATCAGGTCTAAATCCAAAGAATGGCAGAGG
This sequence comes from Centroberyx affinis, assembly GCF_046629955.1. Taxonomy (NCBI): domain Eukaryota; kingdom Metazoa; phylum Chordata; class Actinopteri; order Beryciformes; family Berycidae; genus Centroberyx; species Centroberyx affinis. Next base: position 60,255 of record NW_027279526.1, read on the forward strand.
AAATATGAATGAACTGGCAGGTGTTTTGGTCAAGTCAAGATAACACATATCATACTAATCCACACTGTACTTCCGAGCGGCCATTTCAGAGTCAATAGCAGCTTGGTTAATGTACAACCACGAGCATGTGGATAATAACAGAATTAAGGTTAAAGTTAAGGTTTACTTTATTGCCTCCCAATGGAGATAACTGTCTGGGAATCAAGGGTATCTCCTGTCCCAAAGATATTCACTTGCCTAAAACCATCTTCATGGGGTAATGTTTGTTCTTAGACTCTGTGTTACAGTGTATGAATGATCCTTATTTGCACAATTATATCATGATATATGGCCAATTGTGCCATAATTGCAATTGTAATTTATTTATTTTTTTGGGGTTGACTTATAGTTAAGGCCAGATGGTGAATCCCCTTTTGTATTAAAAATGTTGTTTTAGCTGTGGGGGCAATTTTCTAGCTATGGAGGGCCACTGCAGCTAACTTAATGTCAAGGAAACACTGCATAAGCGAAACACATGTTTGCAGCAGCTCCAAAGCTACAGTGCAGTCAATCAGTGCATCCGTGGCTTTCATTGAACAGCGAGCCCCAGCACTGCCACTGAATTGTGAATAGCTGTTGGTGTCTCTTTTCCTCCCTCATTGTAGCGCGGAGCGGAACAGGGCCGTTTCCCCCATCCCACCACCCATCTGCTTCCTACTCCCCCGCTGGTTGGGGTGAAAAGCCTTTAGCCCCGGCAGAAAGGACAGACAGTGAGGGGACTGTCACGGGGTTTGGCGGTTGGAGGATGCATGATGTAGATGGCTGATGGGATGGATTCACCCAATGCCACCCACTCCCTCTCATAGCTGCTGCTTTCTACTGTGTCCCACTTTGGCCTCTTGTGACATTGGCTCAAATCTAAAGACTGTTTAGAGATGGACAGTATTCCATTCTCTCCATTGGCTTGTGTAGCGGAAAAAAACATCCAGTTAGCCATCTTGTCAATCCATAAACAGTAGGCTATATATTTTAAGTGTTTCTCCTAGGGGTACATCAATAGATCGTCCACCAATCATAATTGGCAAATATTTCTAAATAGATCACTGTCCGACCACTGTCTCAACTGCCCGATCAGGAAAAAAAAGGACAAAAAAATGTCAATTGCTGGGTCAGGGGCCAGACAATCAGTCAATCAGTCAATTTGCTGCAGTCAGCACAATGTTGGTAGTGTATACATGACGCCCAACTGTCAATTTTTCTAAGTATCTGATACAGATCACGCTATTGCACTATGTAATGTTTCCCATGTGGGGAAAATGCAACTGAGAGTTGAAATACCCTAAGTTTAATTAGACATCTTAAATGTTCCAGCAAGTTTCAACAATTCTCAGAAAGCAGAACTTTTCATGCTCTACCAGTGGCAGTAGGTGAATGAGCTCCTCAGTCATCAAACGCACACTAACATGTAATTACACAGATAGGCCAGTTATGTCATGCAGGCATAAGAACAACTTGTTTAAATACAGTACTATGTTGGAATTGCACCATTTATATTTGCTGTGCACTTTTACATGATGTGCAGTTTTTAGTAGAAAATAATTTCAGACAGTGGTAGGACCAATGATCGCCTGATCACATGGAGCAAGTGCCTCAGCATAGTGTGCTGGATGGGGTGGAAAAGTACCTTGCCCTGTTGGCTATAGATCAGAGTGTTTAGTAAATAGTGCTGAAAGCAGCCTCACAGCCTTCACTCTTGATCATGCATTCTTACTACACTACTGGCAGTTGACAGCCTAAATAGAGATTCATTAAACTACAGGGTTATTTCGGTGTCCAGCTGACAGGAATTTGGCCTAAACTGTGCAGGCTAATGACAACAAAGATTTTTTTTTCAGGTGTGCATTTGCTTCACAGGAATGTCTAAAACTGCAGACGGCCACTGACAGTTACAAAAGAGCTGATATATTCCCTTCTGTCAATGCTTTAGCTAAGCAAAATAATGGAAAATGCCCAAAGAACAAACCAGCTTGTCTAGAGAACTTGGTGTCCAGCCTGTGGGCTGTTCCACTGTCCAACGCCGTAGTAACTGAATGCATTGTCATGATCAGGAAGTCTGTCCTCTGGCTGGAATGTCACCGGAAATTAGCCTACATGATGGAACACTGCGTAGAAGAAACCCTTGAGCTACAAGTTGTTCCCTGTGTTGGGACCAGAGCATTGTGATTTGAATTGAATCATTTAAAAGGTTAGTTTAGGTTTTAGACAAATGATAGAATGTCATGAGTTGGCTTTACTGTCTGCATGATAGCCCTAAAAGGCCTCAGTTTAGTGACTGTTGGACCTACCTACAGCCCTGAATAAAAGCAATTAAGAGGGTTTTCTTTGCAGCTAGTAATCAAGCACAGATAACCAAACCAGCAAGAACTCAGGAAGCTTACATCATCCCCACCTATATTTGGACTTCAGCAGCTAGAAACACAGCAGGGACTCCTGCTGTGTTTCCCGCATCACCCAACCAGGTCCATGCATGCACCATTGGTGATAAACATTGTCACCCAAGCATTGGAGTGTCACAGAGAGCATCACAGCAAAGCCTGCTGTTAGGAAGAAAAGAAAGTCATTGAACAAATTATCGACCTTAATTTAATATAAAATGTCTGTATTCGGGGTGGAACTGTTCACAAAACACAAAGTTTGGTATGTACCTTGGAGTTGAAATCCAGTTTAGGTACGTTTTTAGTACAGCAAGTGAACAAAACACTGAAGTTTTACTTTCGGCAGTCATTCTGACAAAGAAGCACATTAAGTAGCCAGCCAAGGAGAAATTCTAGGCAGTTAGGAGTTCAGGGGCATGCTCCCCCAGGGAAAATATCTTGATGAAAAAGCAATTTTGGTGTTTTCATGCATGCTGACACCTTGATTCTATTCACAATACACATCTTAATGATTGAGTTATTTTAATCAAAAAACGTACTTTACAGATTAATTACGAGTTGTGGCGTTGAACATTGAGCAGTGGTTTATAGTTATATAGAATACTTTACAGCTACTATCACTTCTATACAAATATGTATAATGTATCCATTCAAGGTGACATGTTTGTTGCTGATTGGCATAGGAAAGGACTGTATCATTGGTGGTGGGCAATGTGTACTGTTGCCTTGTTTTATAGGCTACAGCTATTCCATTAATTTTGGAAGCAAAATGCAGTGGAACTTTGCTCATTCAAAGTATTCAGGAAAGGATGTTGCTTGGGAGAAGGGCATGTTCTGAGTATAGCTTATTAAAATTTTCAAAAATTGCATATAGCAATTATGAAATAGGGTTTGACTAAGGCCCTGCCTTTGCGCCAATCACACCCTATAAAATTAAATGTTCCACTAGAATTTGGTTATGTGCCTAATTGTCTCTCTTCAAAATCACAGGCAATGGGAACTTGAATACATTTTGTTTTGAGCCTTGCAGGAGCCAACATGTTATTGCTCTGTGGTCCGAAGGGCTATACTTGCTAAAACCATTACCACTGCAGGCCAGAGTGCCACACTACTGTTTTTCTTTCTTAATGCATAAATCATCTAGTGACCCTGCCACAAAACCTTTCTGTGATCTCCTGCAGGGTCCTGACCCTCAGGTTGAGAACCACTGGTCTACAGCATATTACAATGTCCATCACTCCTACATATCAGCTGATGCAAGCTCAGCGATTTCTTTCGAGGGATGGTGGAAGGAAGATTGAATTTTTCAGAGAGTCCGAACAGTTCTTTATTCTGCCGCAGTAGGCTTCCTGCCCTGTGGTTCTCTCAGGAACTGGGCCGCCATCCCAACGTGTGAGCCGTGGTCGCATGTGAATGCCCTTGGGCTGCAGAACTTAAACACATGCATGTGCACGCACTCACACTCACACCAAACACACACACACACACACACACTGACCACGGTCACATGGAAAGTCCCACTCACTCTCACTAGTGTGCCAAGCTACAGCGCAGAGGCAGGCTTTTCTTGTTTAATTACAGCTCGGGATTGTAATTTCACATTGCCTCGCGGTTGCTTGAAATTGCTCTTCGGTCCTGTTAAAGTTTCCTCTTGCTCATATGACTCAGTTAACCGGCCCCATATATACCATCAAGCCTTGTAATGGTGCAAGGCTTCAAGTCAGAGGACTTTCCCTGTATGGAATTAAGAGGTAAGGGACTTATCATTAGCCAGTGATAGAAGAGGCTCACCTGTGCGATTATCTTCAATGGTCACTAGCCTAATCAACAGAAGAGCATTCTCTGTATTTGATAGGCCATGGTACACCCAAGATCTGGACTGGAAATAATGTGTCAGCTGAAAGGGCGCATGAGAGAACTCAGTGGCTGATGTCGGATTCTCTGCCATTGATGCAAAGATCATTCTTCTTGACGCAACTTGTTTTGAAGATGCAGTTTATAAGATGTTAACTGGTGAACTATGTGTAAGTATTGAGATGTTACCACCAGATAAATGTAAGTCCTTTTTTAAGAAAGGCTGTTGCTGCATTTTTCAGTACAGGTTTACAGGTTGCTGCGTCACGTCTCCAATCATCACAGTCTGTCTCATTGTGATTGTCCCATAATGACGACGATACTATCAGAGGACCAGATTTAGCTCACGAACAAAAGCTTTTACCGAGGCAGTGGCGACATTGTGTCTTTATTGTCCCAGAGTGATCCACTGATTCAGTGGGTGACCCATACCATGCTGAGTCATAGTCCTAGACTTGGTGCTAGATTTGTTGTGGGTACAGAAACCTCAGTGTCGCAACTCTCAAGCCAGAAAGAATAGTTGTGTGATAGCTTGTGATAGCTTGTCCTCTGTCAGCTTTTCAATCGTTGAAGGCCTTTTCCTTGTGTTGGGAAGCATTATGGAGTCAGGACTAGACAGCCTAAGCAGTGGTTATTTGAAATGGGCATGGGACTTTGCACAGGACCAAATTGACGTCATTGCTTACTAAAAACAATAGTTGTTTTTGCTTCTTGTAAATCAGTCCTTCCTGGCATTTTCTCCTGCGTCCCCTTGTGATTTGCACCACATCATATTGCTGATCTTGTTATGTAAATTGCAATTATGCCATCCTAAATGAAGTTGTGCCTAAAACAGAACAAGTTATGCAGTATATATGTTATTCCTGTAATTTTGGACAGTTCTGGCTAGGGTTAGTAGAAACCAGAGAACCAATGCTCTAATCCAAATCTCAGCGACGTCACCCTCGGTCCACTTGCTGGCAGTCGGCCTCCAATTCACTGTCAACAGCTCTAGAAAGTGTCACTTGATGACATCATCTAGAGAGTCATTGGCTTTCTTATTTCTCGCTGTTGGAGAGACTTGTTCACATACAAATCAAGACCGTCCAAGACCGTGAGATTAAGGTATGCAATATTTTTGGTGGATTGTTTTTTTTTTTCCATTTAAAGACACACCCTTTGTGCTGTGTGACTTAACTGTCAGATGTTTTATGCAGGGTTTGGTTTTGAAATGTCACTCTTAAACTTTCAAAACCACCAATTAAACAACATTATCCTTTACAACGTGGCTGCCATGCTGATGGCTTGATGAGATGCAATTACATTTTTTTTCCTCACTTAATGAGCTGACTTTTGCATCTAATTTATCTTTAGCTCATGGTTGACCATATAGCCCAACATTACTTTGAATCTTTGAATTTACTCTCCTAGCAACCATTTTGCCATGCCAATCCTGTTTGCATCAAATTATACTTTTTTGTTTTGAATCCTGTTTCCAACCATTAATCATGCCAAGTTGTAGCCTAACTGCATTCCTCATCAGGATTGTGAGTGAATGCTAGGGCTATTATCCTGTTCTTTTGCTCCTGGCTTATTTGCTGCATTAAAGATAAAGACACTTAGAGACACAGCTCCCCTTATTTTCCTTACTGGAAATATGCCTATAAATCTTTTCTCTGTATAAAGTACTCCATTGTACACTAGTGTGACGTCAAGTTCTTTGACCATTCTGTAAGCACACAGTAATGGGACTATTGCCCTTAATCTGACTATGACAGTGGTTCACATAAACCGACATGTATAGCGAAATGTTATGCTCCAAGTATTCCCATTTCCATGCAATCTCACACACTCCTACTATTCGGTGTAGGCTGTATTATGTCCCTCTCATATGATATTTCTCCTTGTGACCATTTCCCATGTGTAATTCAAAGTGCAGCCATGTTTTTCCATTTCAGCCTTCTACATGAATTTTTGTTCTCAAACTTGTAACCTGTTTTACTGTGTTCAACCTTGTTAAAATGTAATGAATGTTTTCAGGCCTAATCACAGACCTCAGCATTAGGTGTGAGACGACAGTTGGTTTCCAACAACTACCGCCTTGAGAAAATTACCATGTCCAGTTGCTGTTCTGTCCATGCACATACCTAACACAAGAACCAGAGTGCTGTCAGTGGGATAACTCCTGGTTTTACCTTGGAAGTACTGCATAAGACAGTAGACCTAACGCATCTGCCAACTAAATCGTTCAATAGAGTTGGTTATTTATGTGTGTTGATACTCCGCTGCTAGCAAACAGTAGGCGCTCTTATGAGGCTATTGTGGACAGCAGGGTGACGACTTGTGATTAGGGAGACATGGGTTCAAGCCACGATTTTGGCAAGTGTCCGCGCTGCTGAGTGTCCTTGGGTAAGGCACTGTATCCCTCAGCTCCAGGAGTGCTTATTAGTAGTATTATCTGGTTCAGATTCATGTGTCTGATGTGCAGGGGGCTGCAGGGTCAGCATCCAAACATTTGCAGTCCACTACCAGACTGAATGTGGCTTCTGGCTGTGAAGCAAAAGCCCTTTTTTTATTTATTTTTTTTAAACTCTCCACTCAAGCTAAACTAGCTCCAGTAAAACTTAACTGCTGCCTGCATCTGATCTTGGGGGGAGGAGAACCGCAGCCAGTCAGACTAAGGTTTGTAGGTTATGTGTGTGTGTGTGTGCGTGCGCCTCGCAGGATTCCTGCCCCAGTGGAGATTTGCAGTGAGCTTGTTAATCGGTCTCCTTTTGGCTCCCAGTGGAATTTTCCTAAATTCAGTCCCCTAAGACACACACACACATGAGAGGGCTGTAGCATGTGGAAGCAGGGGGGAAGTCTCCATCCTCCATATAGCTTATTTGGTGTCAAGTTTGGGGATTTTGAAAGAAGATAAATCCGTCACTACAGTGTTTTGAGGATTAGTAGGCGTCTGGACGAGGGAAGGCGCGGCCTAGCTGTATCACACAAATATGGAATGTTGTTTTCATGCACAGAATGTTTTATGGAATGTGGTTTCAAATGCAGCCAAAGGTGAACTAAAGAAGGGTGTCATCTCTTAACCAGGCCAAAAGATGTGCTTTATTGGATTGGAGGGGATACTATGCCAAAATGGAATAAGTGGCCTAAACAGACTGTAATCTGTGTGTGTGCCCCACAGTCAAATTGTCGTTATAGTCTAAGGAGATGCACCCGCATGCACAGAATGCCAGTGTTTGGATACCAGATTGTGTTTGGATACCCGCTGCTCCAGTTGTCCGTGTCAGTCTTTTGTCCTCAGTGTTGTGTTCTGTTCTCTTCCAAATGAGAGATTAGTTGGACGAATTGGAGGACACAAATAAACACAGTGTCTCTTCACTCGGGACACAGGCGCACACACACACACACACACACACACAAAGACAGACACAGCTCTTCCACAGTGTAATCTAATTCTCTTTATTGGCCAGCCTTTGAGAATCAGCATTGATTCTGCTGACAGGTTACCAAATTTCATACTTGCATAGAGTACACATGAAGTTATTTTGGCAGCAGCACAGCATCAGGTGCCACTGTTGAAGGTTGGGGTTAAATGCTTAAGTGCTGCAAGCGGTGATGTCGTATCATCTGCCACAAAGACATCAGCAGTCAGTTTAGTCTGGTGTTTTGATCAGTTGGTCTCCATAGGAATCAGTCCAGAGCAGATGCTTATCTAAATCATGGAACTTCATTAGCTGGGGTCTATCAGCTCTCAGAAAGCCAGTATACCCCCCTCTTCCCTACACATACATAAACACACACACTTTTCTGTTTTTGGATTCTGTCCAGCATCATCAAGCTTTCATTTCAGCTTTTTACCTTTAATTCAGTTGTCCTAGACATTCACTAAAAGTGCATTTATCATTTTAAATATCTCTCCTACCAGTGATGAGTTGTCCTTCAGCTGTTCACACAGCTACTTCTTTTATATTGTGTAAAATGAGAAGAGTATGCTAAAGCACTTGAACCAAGGTGTGGCTGCTCTAGAAGCACATAGACACACAACTGTGGCTGCACCCTATGGTGGAAAAATATATTACTTCGCCTGCACTGGACTAATACACATTCTAGGGAAAGTCTGCAGTTGTTTATCACAGCAGACACACATGCACATGCACGCACACACACTCAGACACGCCTGAGAAAAAAACTTTCTGAAGTCTGCCAGGAAACTCTTAATTATTAAAGGAAAGGCCTTGTTGTGACAGACAAGTAAAACCTCTGACTGATTACTAAAGCCTTTTCTTTAACTATATCCTGGTGTCAGAGAGGTACATGATGCTGGTGATGCGATGGCTGTATGAATTGGAGGGAGAGTTGGAGAGAGATTGTCAGGTGTGTTTGTGTGTGCTTGTGGTACTGAGGTAAAACACGGGAGATGGATATCAATTAGGGTGAAATTAGTGGAGTTATAATTTCCCTTCTCTTGTCTTAGATTTTGTTGTATTTTTAATGTCGTATCTCCAGTTGATGAGCTTTCATGCAGCCTGATGGACACCTACATTTCCAACTGATTCTGATTCTGTAGCTGAATATTAGATGCACCCCTCACTCAGAGCTTGGGTTCAGTATCTGATCTTTTTCTCCTCTGTTTTTTTCTCTCTCAGGTTGTTGTCTCACTTCTGACCCAGCCAGCCTATCAACAGATCCCACTCCTATCACTGTGATTTGGACGAGGGACAGACCACACCACAAAACCCCAGACCTCCTAAATCAGTTTCTAGCCACCATGTCCTAGCTAACGACCATCTAGCCCCCCCCCCCTCCCTCTGACCATCCTGTCCCCTCAACCCCAGCCCCTCTCCCCATCTCCCTCCCCCGTCTCCTCTCCTAATGTGGTGAGCACTGTTTCTGGTCCTAGCACCAGCGGTGCCTCTTCTGGCGTGATGAGCAGCCTGCGCCAGCAGCAGCAGCATCATGGCAGCTCGGGCTCAGAGCGAGACCTGCACTCCGCTGCCTCCTCTGTCAGCCTCCCTTCAGTCAGGAAGACCCCCAAGAAGCGCCGCCTCTCCCTCCACTCGCTCTTTGGTCGACGCCGCCGGCCTGACCGTGACCCCAAGCGCAAGTCCCGGGCCCTCCAGGCTGCGGGTGGGGTGGATGGCATCGCCAGCACCGAAAGTGTCCAATCTGAGACGTCCCATGATAAAACCTCTGCCCATTCTGTGCCGGGTGTGGCATCGACATCGTCGGCGTCTGGGTCTCCATCCGACCTGCTGGAGTGCCCACTGTGCCTGCTGCGCCACGCCCGCGAGCGCTTCCCGGACATCATGACCTGCCACCACCGCTCGTGTGCAGACTGCCTGCGCCAGTACCTGCGAATCGAGATCTCAGAGTCACGCGTCAACATCAGCTGCCCCGAGTGCTCGGAGCGCTTCAATCCCCACGACATCCGGATGATCCTGGGCGACCGGGCGCTCATGGAGAAGTACGAGGAGTTCATGCTGAGGAGGTGGCTGGTGGCCGACCCTGACTGCCGCTGGTGTCCTGCCCCGGACTGCGGGTAAGAAACTAAGATCAAACTCTGAATCTATGAAATTAGGTATACACACTGAGTGGACAAAACATTTGGGCGACCTGCTCTTTCCATGAAATAGACTGACCAGGTGAATCCAGGTGAAAGCTGTGAGTCCTTATTGATTTCACTGATTAAAATCACTTCAGTGATGACAGGGAGACGGAGGTAAGGAGATGGGTTAAAGAAAGTTTTAGTTCTCTTCACAATCAAGACATGGAGTGTGCACAATGGAGTGCAACTCAGCAGTAGGAAGGAGTGTTGTTCATCTAACATTCATAGCAATAAATCATACTGAAATGCACTGAATGAGCCAAGTTCGCCATAAACATGTCAGGCCTGTGAGATTATTTCAACATAGTCATAACTTATAATATTATAGACTCTTATTTTGGCTTTTCTATTTTGGTTATTTGAAGTGTGCTTGATGTTGCATGCTTTTGATGGAACCAATACACAAGTCCCAAAAATAGCATAGTTACTAAATCAAGCAAACGTCAAGGCTGTAATCTGGCCTTTGAAGTTCTCGTCACCCCAGACAAGGCTTTCACATTAAGGTAGACAGAGAACAGCAGCTTATGTAGTTCCTTATTGATGCCTGAGTTAAAAATATTAAGCTGTATGAGTAATAGACCTGTTAATATGAGCAAAGAGTGTGTGATAAATAAAATAATATAATATAATATAATAATGCCTAATGCTATCAAATTGTGGCATGATGCAAGGAGTGACATGGTGGCGTGTTAAACAGTCACAGGTTTGACAACAGCCAAATGTGCCCATGAACAACGTGTGTTTTGTTCAAGTGTCACTGAGCTCATTGTAAGTCACTCTACATTTAGCTAAATTCCTAAAATGTCAGTAAATGGATGGTTTTGGCTTTTTACAAAGCCTATCTGAGTTATCATGACCTGGGAGCGATTTGCCTCCCTGTTTTTTGTTTCGCAGATATTGGAACCAGAAATTGTGAGCGTTTAGCAGTTGAAATTATTAGCTTCAGATGGGCTTCTTCAAACCCTGAACAAATCCTTTAACAACTGCTCAAAAAAGATGGTTTTGATACTCTATTGATCCAGGAGAATTTTTTTTTTTTTGGTGCAGCAATGCCCATACGTGCATTTAGTCACGTCATCATTAGTTTGGTTTTGAGTGGTTGCTGAACTCAATAATAGTGTACCCTTCACAAGCTCTCCGCTATGTTGGCATACAGTGCATCAACTCTAGTGACCCTGTCTGTTAGAATAATGGCTCTTTCATCGGTTTGTTTCAACTCTTTTGGCTCTCATCCTCCAATCATTTTAGCTCTGGCTCACTGCCACACACTCCACTGGTTAATGTTCTCTCTCTTTACTGTTGTATAATTGCCCTCTTCTCCTCCCAGGCTATTGGGCCGTGTTGCACAGCTCTTATGTGATTTCACATTCTTCTGTCGCATTTTCAAAAGGACAGTGGTGGCGGATGCCTTGGCTGCAAGAACACACATCTAAATTGTCAACTGCAGTTAGGTTCTGATTGAAACTTTGAAACTGGAAAGTACCTCACATTATCAGTCAATTCGAGTCCCTTTCAAACAACTTAAATATGTCATCACCCTTGTTTTACCATGACAGGTACAACTACAAGGACATAGTGCAAGCTGGTTTCAAATAGAAGACATAGTCAGAAAAAAACGCAAAAAGGAAAGCGATACCCATTTCTGAGGGCAATACCTTCTGATGATTTCACCACCACATAGCCAAAGACCTCTTCATTGTATTACCATTAATATTCTATAATTGAGAGTGATGCAAATTTTCTGTAAATTAAAATCAATTCCTCAAGTTCACAAATATTGTATAGTTTTGCAGCTGTACTTATAGTAGGCCAATGATCCCACCTTTAGATGCTGGAGACACATAGAGCAAAAGTTAAAATCTTACACCAATTTAATTCTTACACCAGTACATTATGATTATACATTATATTAGCTCAGGACAGTGCTAATAGCAACAAGTAGCCTCGTCCAGTTCATAACAGAACCAGTTCTCCCCCACACACTCTTACCTTTACACCAGTTGCCATCAGCTTGTCTCACCTAGGTGTTAGTGGAGACTGTCTGAAAACTGTCTAGACTGAATGTTTTGTAGGTATATGCTGTCCACACACACACACACACACACGCACACACACACAGACACGTATATCACTAGGGATGCACCTATACTAGTTACTTGTTACCTTAATCTGACATCAGAGCTCCCGTTTGTTTTTGTAATGGAAACCATTGTAAAATATACTGGGAATTCTATCCGTATTATTTAGGAAGGAAGAGGATGGAGAGCAAAAACTGTATTGTTAAAGCTGAAACTAATAATTTATAAGTAATCTGTAGTATCTGGGAAGGTGTGCACAAATAATGCACAACATTCATAAATTTAGCTACTGCAGTACATGTCCACAGTGTTTGAGTGGATCAGCTGATGGCTGCAGGGAACACACACACATCTTGAAGTCATTATTTTGGGTCATTGTACAAAAATGAAATCTGTTTTCTCCAGAAGAATCGAACATCTTCCCACATGTGAGAATCAAATCACTATGGTTTGTTTTCTGACATGTTAACATAGCCGTTAGTATTTTGTTTTATTATTGGAGAAAGGTTCTGACACCGATACCCCATTTTAACTTGGTATCAACCTGATATCATTCCTAATCAGAGCAATGTTTGAAATGAACTTTCACATTGACAAGATGTACCACTACTGTAGAACTTTGTTTATCTGTACTGCAAGTTAAACTGCAAAGAGCATTTTAGAGTGTATGTGTGCACATTTTTTGTTTTTTTCCCCACTAATGTTAGTAAATAAGATGGGTCAAGCTAGACTAATGTAGATAGTGTCCAACAAGCTCCACCAGAATAAAGAACTGTTGGGCAGATGTAGCAGATGCATTAGCCTAATAAGCATCTTCCTTCCAGCCTTGACACTGCAGAGTTACCTGAGGATACACACGCATTTACAGAGATTGAAAAGCAGCCATTGCCGCATATTAAACCTCGGACTGACGAGCTGCAGACTCTCCGTGTTGATAATTCACACTGGGCTTGTTTGCTTTTGCGTACACTCATGTTCCATTAGTGAGTTGTCACACATTGTCCAGTACATACATCAGCCAGAGTGTTTGTTTTTCCTCATCGCTTGCTCGTAATGTTTCCATGCCAACCATACTATGGGGATAGAGTGGGGAGTTAGTGGTCATAGGCTCTGAATGGCTGCAACAGTCTCAGGGTTTAACTCAGGTCGGAATATATTAATTTAATCAAAATCCTTTTAGCCTTTTAGCTTCTTTGTATCTTAGGTCTGCTGTCAGTTTATAATAAGTACACAAGTATCTGCAATCAGTGCCTTATCTGTACCAGAGGAACACAAATAGAAATGTTTGCTGTCTTTCAGCAGCTTTAAAGATTTAAATTGATTGCACAGATAGAAGAGGCATTTGTTAGAGGCAATAATTGTGTTAGCATGTAAATGACTGCTATTAGTGTGGGTTTTTCATTGCCAGGCCAAACTGCCTGGGTTATGGTTCTCATTAGTGACCCCAGTGTATTAGATTTGCATGTTGTAAGAAAACACTGGAATTGCTCTCCACTCTTCCATGTAATTTTCATAATGGCAATCAAATTGATAATTTGTAATGATTGATGAGGGAGGCAAATGGAGACATGTAGTCATGCAGAACTGATGGTGCCACTATTGAACTTGGTGACGTTATTGATTGGTTGTGTTACACCTCATTGATTAAATCATCAGGTAAAGCCGGCCTATTTCCTGGTTTTAATAAACGCTGCCTTGTGGATTCCTCAAGGTGTTAATCACTGTGGCGTTCACTCTCCATGTGTATTCATGTTGCGTGAAACACACCAGAATTTACTCCTGAGTTTCATCCACTCTTTTAGTTTTGTTCTCCTCCCAAGCCCAATACCCATATAACAAGAACTGCCATTTTGACCTTCTGCCCCCTGGTGTTGTGCTCTGGTCCTACATGTGTGCTCTCCTACCAGTGACAGCTGACCACCATTTTGGCTCCATTTCTCCTCTTCCCAGGTACGCAGTCATCGCCTTCGGCTGTGCCAGCTGTCCAAAGATCACCTGTGGGCGTGAGGGCTGCGGAACGGAGTTCTGCTACCACTGCAAGCAGCTGTGGCATCCCAACCAGACATGTGACGCGGCACGGCAGCAGCGGGCCCAGAACCTCCGGCTGAGGAGTTTCAGGTCTTCCTCCCTCAGCTACAGCCAAGAAAGTGGAGCCGCAGGTAACATACATGTACACACACACACGCACCATGCATAGTATATTGCAGGCAAATTGAGAGGGTGACAACTTAATCCCCCTTTTTCAGCTAAATGTAAACCGTTTAAAACTCCTGGCAACCTACTCCCCTCTTAAATTTCTGTTTTTTTTATGTTACTTACTTTTGTTTATAACCCTGTTAAATAATCTAAATAATGTATAAAAACAAACAAATTCACACGCACCAACCTGACCTGCTTTGTTGTTAGGCTTACACACCTATAGCAAACACATAACCTTATCCATATAATTAAATCAAGCAAGTGAGAGACTCTCACACTATGCACAGACATGTTCATATACAGTATATACACCAATAAATATGCTAAATGTATTTCTGGCCTCCTCCCAACCCCTCTCCACCAGGTGATGACATCAAGCCGTGTCCGCGCTGCGCTGCCTACATCATCAAGATGAATGACGGCAGCTGTAATCACATGACCTGCGCTGTCTGCGGCTGCGAGTTCTGCTGGCTCTGCATGAAGGAGATCTCCGACCTGCACTACCTGAGGTGAGAACCCTGTACAGGTGGCAAGGTTATTATAGTTTTGTGTTTTCTTTTCAATGTTTTGATATAGAATTGAATTTCGGTTTTGTTTGCTGGTTTGCTGAGTTAATTTTCAAGTTTTAGTTTTGATTTTGTTTGTTATTTTTCAGAAATGTTTTTATTTTAGTTGGTACTTGTAATTTCAGTTCATTTTAGTACATTTTAGTTCATTTTAGAACTTCAGCATTCGGCCCAGTGAGCATTGTGTTGATAGCATCTGTCTCATCATCATGTATCATATTATGTATCAATTATATTAATTATTGATTTGTGACCCATTCATTACTAGTCGATACTTTTATCATTCCTAGTTGTTTCTTCTGGATGCAAAGATCATAGTTTCAGTTTTGAGTTTTATTTTTTATTTTTTTATTTTTTTACACACATCAATGTTTTTTCATGTCTGGTTTTAGCCTTATCTCAATTTTATTAAGCTGTTATAACCATGATACACACACACACACACACACTCTGCCCTGGTTGACCCACTTCCCTTCTCTCTCGCAATCTCTCAGTCCGTCAGGCTGCACCTTCTGGGGAAAGAAGCCCTGGAGCAGGAAGAAGAAGATTCTGTGGCAGCTGGGCACGCTGGTGGGCGCTCCTGTGGGCATCGCCCTCATTGCCGGCATCGCCATCCCGGCCATGATCATCGGCATCCCAGTCTACGTGGGCAGAAAGGTGAGAGCAACCGCCAAGGAAATTAAGTATGATACAAAGCAGCAGGAGCTCCAAACCAACAGTTTATTCAGAAAGTTGGAAAAAAAGAGAGGAAGACAGGAGACCTTTTTTCAGTTAATTAATAAAATATTTTCTCCACAGATCCATAACCGCTATGAGGGCAAAGATATTTCCAAACACAAGAGGAACCTAGTAATAGCTGGCGGTGTGACGCTGTCTGTGATTGTGTCGCCTGTGGTTGCAGCAGTCACTGTCGGTAAGGAACAACTGTTCTCACTCACTCAACACCTTCCTCTCACTATCTGTCTCTCTCAACTCATTTTAGGATGTTTGGGAAGGGTCCATATATATTTTTACTGCTTACAATTTTGCTTGTGTACAACTTCCACTGCTGCCAAAATCACCACTGAAAAGTGTGTTGGTAAATGGAGAAAATTGTGTGTGTGTGTGTGTGTGTGTGTTTACCTGCGTCCCGTAGGTATTGGTGTGCCCATCATGCTGGCGTACGTCTACGGAGTTGTTCCAATCTCACTGTGCCGGAGCGGTGGCTGTGGAGTGTCTGCCGGCAATGGCAAAGGGGTGCGAATAGAGTTTGATGATGAAAATGACATCAACATAGGAAGCGGGGCAGCAGCCACAGGTGAGCATCTCTGATTGATTGATTGATTGACTGGGAAAAATAAATGAGCATGAATGAAAGAAAACGTACCCAACAAGAGGCCAAACTACAAGCAAAAGCAGCTCAGGAATTAATGAAACATTGCATCAGATTAAAAGAAAGCTTTAATACTAGACTAATACTAATAATAGACTCTCATACCAATATAAACCCATTGCCCCTCTCTGTGCTTTGAACTCTTGCTGCATGTATTCCTCTCTCTCTCTCCATCTGCTTTGCCTCCTGCCTCTCTCTTGCGTTCTTATTCAGTTCATCTCTTGTCACCCATCTTCAATCTTTCTTGCTCAGCCTCTTGTCTCTCCACTCAACATGGGTTGTCTTTCATTCAATATCATCAAAAGGTTATTCACAAGTAAGTTATCCTACTCAAGAGACGCAGTTGACACAACCCTGTAATGCAACCTCTTCAATGCTGTTATTATAGGCTCCATCCTGGGATTAAGATATCTAACACAGCTGCTAAGTATTTGGAGGACTGTCTACATGAAGAAAAATCCATAGGTGTACCGTGCCACGTGGTTTGCATACAAATGTTGCCCTTTAAGCCCCCAGAGCGAGACCATTCAGAGCTACAACCAGACTAGAATCGACAAGAACCCAAGAGACCCCCAACACCCCTTCCTCTAGTGTTCCTTCTAAAATGTATTTTCCAATTTAGTCAATACAATCAATTAAATCCTGAAATGACTTGATAAGTGAATAGTTGAAAACATTGATCACTAGTTTGTTTTTCTCCTTTCCCACGGGCTGTGTGTGTGTGTGTGTGTGTGTCAGAGCTTGCAGAGGATTTTGCAGTAACTGTTTTGCAACAATCCGCCTCAGTATACGGGTTTGCAGTACGTGTTTGTGCTCGCATATTTGTGTGTATGCAAGTGGGTGCATGGCATGCATGAGTACACCTGCATCTGTCAGTGCCTGTGTGTGTGTGTGTGCGTGTGTGTGTGCGCATATGATTCATAGTGCGCGGGGTGCCAGGGCAGTTGATGCGAGACGTAGACAAGTGTTTGAGGTGTGATACGGTGTGAAATGACTGGCCCAGTCTCAGCAGTCTTTCCTGTCAGCGTGTGTTTGTCACTGCCAAGCCGACGCCGGTGTGAGGCCAAACTCTCACCGCTCTCCCAAGAGGTGTTGAGGGAGACAGGGATTGCATTTCTCACAGCTTCTGTCAACACTCTGAATGATAATTATGTATCCAAATGGCAGCAGAGACTTTGACCTTTCCAGGAACACGAGGTGTGAGACAAGATGACAAATATTTACACGTCTGCATTCATCAGTGTGTTATTCCAGTATGAATTTCAAAGCCTATATTAAGACTCTTTCAATAAAGTCGTTGATATAACTGTTTGAAAATTGAAATTATATCTGTTCATACTTAATATGAATCAAAATGCTAAACTCAGGACCAATACCTCCATTTCTCTTGGGTTGTCTGCTCCTTCTTTTACTTCCTTGCTCAATCTGGCTTTCTCTCCCCATCATTTTGCCCCATTTCCCTCTTTTACCACCTTCCCATTTTGTTTCTCCTCAGTTCTTAAGTTTTGTCTCTAAGTTTTGTCAGTCAAACACCTCTGTAAATGAATAAATCGACAAAGCAGTTCTCTGGTCCCCCTTACTCCCTAGACACCACCTCGGTGGCAGAGACGCGCCTCAACAATCCCAGCCTGGGGGACGGGGCGAGCGTGGGCGGTCTGACGGGCCTGAGCCTCAGTGCCAGCGGCAGCCACATGGAGCGCTGTGGCATGAGCTCCACACAGCGAGACAACCTGAGCGACAACGCCAGCACCACGGCCCTCGCCGGGGCCAGTATCACCGGCAGCCTGTCTGGCAGCTGCTACAACAGGTAACGGACTGGACATCTCTACCTCCGTTGTTGTGTCTGACCAATAAAAATGCTTAATGTCTTTCACAATATGCTGCACATTGTAGTAATAGTTCCCAAGTAAGACCTAGAACTATGATTTGTCACACATAGCATCAAAGATTTCTGTTTAATGACAAGATATAGTGAAGATTATAGCTTTAAAGCTGTTTTCAAAGAGGCATAAACATGACCATGTTTGGTAGTTTGACCTGCAAAAAAGTTTTCTGCTCATTTACACAGACTACATACATGTTGATGCTTGTGTGCAAGATATTGAGATTGGATTTTGCCACTAATATCCCAAACTAAGAGATCAGGATCAGGAAGGGCAATTTATTGAGAGGATCTTGTTGATTATTGTGAGATATAAATTGTTCAAAAAGTCTTAATGGAGACATTTCATGACTTGTCTTGGAAAACCTTTCCATAATATCTATAATTATCTCCTCCTAGACTAAATAAGGCAGACTCAGACAGATGTAGTGTGACTCATGCAGTGTTTAATGATTATGTAGGATACTAAAGTTCCTAGTTTGTCTGTGCCCAGGTTGGAGGTGCAGGCCGATGTGCAGAAGGAGCGGTGCAGTCTGAGTGGAGAGTCAGCGACTGTCAGCCTGGGGACAATCAGTGACAACGCTAGCACCAAAGCCATGGCTGGATCCATCCTTAATGCCTACATGCCTCTGGAAAGGTCAGCAATCCAAGTTTACTCATCCTACTTACATCCTAGTTTTTCACAGTGGCTTTTGTGGAGCAACCTGCGCTCAACATGTTTGAAGGAAATGCTTGTCGTGGCTCCTGCTATTGCTACATCACATCTGGAAAAAACCCACATGAAGTTGACTGCATGCACACAGTTTTAGACAAGCACATGGAAACAATAAAACGAGATGAGTACAAGAAGGAAGATTTAAATTCAGGATTTCTTTTGTCGTTGAGTTACTTGAGTTCATTCATGATTTATTGTCTTGCAGAGACAACAGTCTGGAGGTGCAGGCAGATGTGGAGTCCAAACAGGAGAAAATGCGTCACTGCAGCGCCAGCAGCAGCCTGGATGAAGCCAGTTGTAGCGGCAGCACTGCAGGCCTCCGAGGTGTCGGCGGGGGCACGTGCCCATGCTCATGCCCCTCCACCTGCTGCTGTGCGCATCACCACGACAGCCACTGCTGCCCCTCGTCCCGCTGGTCACAGGAGCCATCGACTTCCTCCTCTTCCTCTTCTTCGGGGGGTAAGAAAAGCAAAGGAAAGCTCTGGAAGAGAGCCAGCGGCAGCAGCAAAGGGGAAACGAAAATTAACGAGACACGGGAAGACATGGACGCTCAGCTCCTGGAGCAGCGCAGCACAAACTCCTCTGAGTTTGATTCGCCTTCCCTGAGCGGCAGCCTGCCGTCGGTCGCTGACTCGCACTGTAGCCACTTCTCATCCGAGTTCAGCTGCTCAGACCCCGAAACCTCAAGACCGGCGCCTCCCCCCTGCCCCGGCCCGGTGGACCCCCACCCTCGTCCCCTCGCCACCTTCAGTGACATCACCGTCACCCCCATGCCCGAGGTGGAGCACGATCGTCTGGAGCATTTCCCGTCTCACACCGGCCATCCTGCCTTCGCTCACCACATGTCGTCATCGCCCGGCCCTGCTTCAGCAGAAGGGGGCGGTGGAGGGACGTTTCTCTACATCACTGAGGAGGGTGCGGGTGTTGTGACGGACGCAGAGCCAGACTCTGTTTCTGTGGAGCCAGAGCAGGATGAGGACCTAAAAGAGACCAACAACAACACTGCCGTACAGCTTGTAAGCCCGACTAGGAGGCGCTGCATACAGACGGATATCTAAAGGAACTGTGCTTCAGTCCAGCAGGTGTTGGCTGTGTCACCACTGCTAGCTCAGTTAGCCTTAACTCACATGCTAACCGCACTCTTAGTGCGAATGAAGCACCCCTTGTATTTCGGGAGCTGGTGGTGAGGTTTAAGGCTAAAAGTCTAATTTTGATTCTAATTATTTTTGTCTGCTGTGGAGGCAAAAATATTATGTGAATGTCAGAGTCTACGTAGTGACAGAGAAGGTTGAGGATGAAGTTGGTGAGAGATTGGTGAATAAGAAAGAAAAGGCCCAGTAAGGTCGAAGCAGATTGGTTGGTTCTGCTCTTTATTGATTGGACGAGCAGTCATGTGAAGACCAGAAGTCTCAGCCTATTGGTTGAAACATCAACTGGAGCAGCAAGGCCTGTAGTAGGTGGAGCTGAATGTATTTGGACAGGTGTAAAGCAGGATTATCAGTGTTGTGTGATACTACAGAAGGCTATGTTAGCCTATCCAGCTGTTATGATGATCTGCAAAGTTCCCTCAGAGAGCCACCAAAATGAGTTTGTAAGAATCAATTTTTTAATCAATACACCTGAATGATCTTCTGAATCCCATACCAACCCCAAGGCAGTTCCCACACACTTTCTTGATACTTGAGGAAAGCAGAACTGATAAAGCTGGATAGGATATTTTATCCAATAGTAAAACTGAGCTGCTATCACACTGCTTAACCCTATTCTGTTTTCTCAGATCTGCAAGTATCTGGTTTTCTTAGGGGTTTGCATGAGATTGAGAGATGACGATGTCATCACTATGGTCCACCGCTGTGCCACTTATCTATCCTCTGTGACTCCTTAGTGGCATGGCAAACACCACAGAAGGACTGTTGAGCCTTCCGTCGAACGTCAAAACCTAAGAGGGACCAGTCAGTAGCAAATTGTATTTTTCCACGATCATCTATAAAAAATAATTATTGTTACTTTTGTTTAAAATGTGACTTCTTTTTTTTTTTTGTTCTGTATGTTCAGTTTTATTTTCCATTTTGGGAAAGTTGGTTTTAGTGTTGAAGCCCTGTGTTGGGTCCAAACTTGTGTTTTTAGTGTAATTGGTGGGGAGCTGGGTTGACGAGGCCTCAGTGCAAAATCAGACCGTAGCCCTTCCTCCTCAAATTTTATTATACATCTAAGAGAAATTGATGAATCTATTGTGACAGTATGAGCTAAAGCAAAGCATAGTTGCCGTCTTGCATAAACTTAGCCTTCTGAAGTCCTGCCCTACACTGGTAAAAAAAAAAATGGTTTTATGTTTGTCTTTGCATCTGTGCATGTGCAACCAAGAGTTTCCACTGCAGTTTTGTTTTTGGAATATCAAAAAATGGGTCTATTAACAGACATCAAATGGAATGTATTTTAGAGCATATTTACCACACATTCATTCAACTAGATGGTGGCTAGCAGTTGTTTTTAAACACAATGGCCACTTTTACTTCAAGTCCATATAAGGTTTACCAGGGTAGGGTCAATTCAAAATGTTTAGAACACAGACACTATTTCTTAATCTGACACTATAGCCTTTCTGACAAATCATCTCTGCATGTATAAAGATTAAAAAGGAAGTACATTTTTTTTCCTGGTTTTTTATCACCAGACTATTCATCCTTTTAGAACAATTCTAAGATGAAACATAGTACAGACAAAATGTGTGCATAAATGGAAGTGCACTACCATAGTCATGGAGAAACAAGGAAAGGTCTATAATTTTACATCAGTGTCATGATGCAAACCCCCGCTAGCTATCAGACAGAATCTGTTTTTGAATCTGTCTCCAGCCTGTGGTAATAGATTCAACTCCACATTCCAGTTGATACTACTAAAAAATATCTCTTTTCAGCTAGAGCTCTTTCTGAAGCCACATGAAAAGCCACATTTTTTTCACCAGTGTAAATATGGGCGTCTGACCTCTCCATGTGTTCTGTATGAGAACTCAAGCATTCAAGTAACTGATCAAGGGCGGATGTGTCCGATCAATGGAAGACATCCACACTATAGCAAATAAGCTCTATGATCAACTTTAAGCTGTGCAGTTTCAAGATTGGTACCAGTTTCACCCCCTTCCCCCTGGGGTGGATATGCCAGCGTTTGGGCCCACATCGTATTATCTCAAAGTTTGGTCATTTTCTTCATTTTGTAGCCTGTAGTGTTATGGCTTGCAGAATGAAATAATGTAAACTCAGCACAGCTTTTGGAGCTATAGTGTATTTTGCAAATGTTTGTGGCAAAGAACCACATCTGCCGGGCAAAGCAACTTTTTAACTGTTCAGTCTCAACACCATTTTTGAGCAGTTTTGAGTTGCATAGGAGCGTAGAACCACAAAGAAATATCAAGCTATCGTATGATATGTCAGAGATGATGGGACTGGTTAGATACGACATGATTGCAAGGAGTTTTGTTGAGACGGATTACTGCTACCACCAATCCTTTGGTTGGACAACATAGGTTTATCAAAGAGCTTATTTGCCAAAACGTCAGTGTATTCCTTTAAGGCTGATTAATCTTTTTCATTGATGTAACATTTTATAGTGGATGTATGGTAATGATGGTGATAAAGTTTTCGACTCTCTCAATACTGTCAGAAAACTATATATATATATATATATATATAACTTTTGATTCAGAGGCTTTGGTTGTATTTCTGACTGTGTATTAAGGTTGTTTTCTAAATACCTTGCAAATGATGGATGCAACTGATTTTATATATTTGTTGGACTCGCAGTGCCTTTTGGGGAATATGGTTTATTTTTTCTTTCCATTTCCTCCTCCTGTGTGTCTTCAAATGATAAACATAAAAGTCATGAGAGAATGAATTATGTTTGTCTCGTAAAATGCTTTTGGCATCAAGCCTGATGCTAAATACTCACTCATCCACCTGGTTTGGCCTACCAAAGACTGCACTCAGGCTGCTAAGATTTAGACTACAACACTTAACAGAGCTGTTAATGGAGTAGATGGTACCTCAGCCCTTCTCCCATTGGATGAACGATCTGCTTTTTAAAATCTACTTTGGTCTAGTCAGAACCACAACATAAGGTCACAAAATGGCTTCCCTTGCCTGTACAAAGCCATGGCAATACACCACACTGGGTTAAACCTGAGTTTTGGGCAATTCTTTGTTATAACCACATAAACCAAAATGCATTTATGTAGATCTTTGGGTTAAAAGAGTTTTTAGAATGACTGTGTTTTAAAAATGCCTCACTATAGTAGCCAAAGCCTCCTGAAGGGAAGGAGGTCGAGCCGTTTTCACTGTTCAACCCCGGAGCTTTTTCATGCTGGATCTACAGTGATCACAGAGCTAGTGAGGGGTTCACATGCATTGTTAGACGGCTCCTACTGGCAATAAAAACACTTTTTATCCAAAGCGACCAACAGCATCGTGAGTATCTGAGAGTATACACTGATCTACTTTTTGGTGTGTGTCCTGCAACTGCAGTGAATTTGAATCTCGTTCCTCAGCAGCAAATCAGACTCCGCAGGTTATTCCTGCCCTGTTTTTGTTCCCTCTGTTGAAAATGCCTGTTCAAGTTCTGTGAGTTTTATATTATTATTTGAAGACTAGTGCCAGGTCTATTTTCTAACTTCTTCAAAAGGAGCTTATGGTATTTTGAAAAAAACATTCTTTCCATTTTTTTTTTGCTTTATAATGTGCATGTAAATGCATATCCTAAAACAATAAAATTCTCAGTCAAGCTTTCTGTTTGTATATTTTGATGATTTAATGTCTTCTGTCATAAATTGAACAGCTCCACTGACCTTTGAATTGTTTCCATTTTTACAAATGAACTAAAAAAACAGCAGAAAAATTGATTTTATTGATGTTTTAGTCCATCTGGCTAAACGTTCAGTTTACCCAAGCAATATGAAAGTCTTACGGACTCAGCCATATCAAAGCGTCCACAATGCAATTTATTATTTACATTTGCATTCAAATTATTTACATACATACATTACATGCTCTCGCATTCCATGAAGCAATGCTTTTGAAAGGTTAAGCCTCAGATCAACAGTTTCTTCATTTTGTTGAGATTTCATGATCAGAAGCTTGCCAAAATAAATACTGTACACCTATAGACACACACACACACACAATCATCTTGGTTACATTCAAGATTGGACCTGAGACCAGAATCATACAGTACATGATAAAGTAACCTGTAACCCTAACTTCAGTAGCAGAATATTTCCCTTACATCAGTAAAGTAACAGCCTTTTGAGCTCAAAGTCGGGCTTTGAGAAAACAGGATCGTTTCTAGGATAATTTAATTGGGATAAATTGTTATTTTTCCGTCTTAAGTTCCAAGTAGGTTTCACCGTCCCATTCAAATCTAGAGGATGGGGTGAAAAATTTGTGTTGGTGTTCTCCCATTTGGAGCTCATGGATCTAGAAAAGCTCAGTGGGACAGCAGCTTTGTGTTGAATTAGCTGAAGAAATCTGAGAAACAGTGCAGCGTTTTTCTGTCCTAAAACAATGACCAACACTGCATGATGGTTTGGTAAGTCATTGGCTTGTCTTCCTAAATTAGACGGCAGCTGAGTGCAATGATAGAAGATGTAAACAATGACAAGTGACTTGTGTTGAAACAGCTTACATGGATTCATGAGGGTTGGGACCAGCTAATGACATTTTTACAACTTTCAGGCCCTTGTCTCTAAATACAATAAAATGACTGTAAATACAATAAAATTATACACAGTTTACATCTCCAACATACATTTAAAAGTCATGTTTAGTCAGTTACTGTCAGTGCTTTGTGTCATGAGCTCAGTAAATCAGTTTGGAAGTGAACAGAATGTCTTCAAAACAATTAAATCAACATAAAAAAGGGAGATCTTGGCTTGTTTCATTATAACTGTTATAGGAATCTCAATAAGGCACACATACTGTATTATACTCTTTCTTTCTCTGTGTTACTCTCCCACGTAGCAGCGCTCTGCCGCCCATTGTATGAAACTGTACAGTCCATTACGTTACAATGTCAATGACTTTTTTTTGTGCAAGCAAGTCACGAGTACCTTGACATTAGTCTTTTTAAATAAAGCTGCCCTTCATCTAGGGGTTGTGTACTCAAGAATGAAAGTATGGTGTGGTTTGCACACACTGCAGATGGTGCATAGTTGAAAAGCTGGTCATCTAAGGAGTCGCACCCGTTGTCTCCGTTATTACCCAGGTCTTCTTCACTGGGGGTCGATGGCTTTGACACACCTTCTCCTCCGATAACTGCTGTGTGTCCGCACTCGTTTCCTCCTTCTGCCTCCACAACCATCCACCATGCAACCATCAAACCATCAAACCTGGAGGGAATTCACAGAAATGAGCCTCTGTGTAGTTTTTTGTTATTGTTGTGTATAGGTGTGTGTGTACCGACATTATGAGCAACCAACGGTAAAGGAGTGCAAGGGGCTGACAATATTCCTGTGACCTTAGAATGTAAGAGAGAAGAAGATGAGAAATAAATAAGAGCTAAAGAGAGAGGTAGAGGGGATTGGAACAAGTTGAGGAGGAAGATATGAAAGTGGGGAGAAGGGTACTTGAATTACTTCTTGAAAAGTGTGTGTGTGTGAGAGAGAGAGATCCCTCACCCTCGGTGTGTGTGCAGTGCTGTCCATCAGGCTCTGTCTCAGCAGGCCGGTCACCACCTCCAGCTCCTGCTCGGCCTCGTGGACATTGGGGTCCAGCTGGAGGACTTCCTGCAGGTCACTGCTGGCCGACAGGTAGTCCTGGAGGGGTGGAACACACACAAACACACACACACACACACACACACACACAAGGTGCATAAGTACTGCATGAACTGTGACAATGTGTGAAGACTCACACTGCTAATAAACTGTTCCTCATCTCTTCATGTATTATCTTCTTGGTTCAGACATGCATGCGGATGGACACTTCATTATGTATTTTTACCTGTAATCCCTTATAGGCCAGCGCCCGTCTGTAGAAGGCCTTCTTATTCAGCGGCTCCAGCTGCAGAGCGGAGTCACAGTCCTGTTTGGCCTCTTCATGGCGGTTCAGTTTCAGGAAGCAAATGGCTCTGGAGGAGGGAAAAGGAGAGGACAGGAACCCAAGAGGGTGGCATGTTGATTCCTGCCACTTAAAATGCACCAATATCGCTTTTTTGCTACTGACAGTGACATCTTACTGACAGTGATTACAGATTTAAAAGACCAGAGTTGAAGAAATATCTGTATGATCACTTAGTGCCCTCTACTGTCTTTCCCATTATATTGTCCTTAAAGAGGAATATGGTTCAGTTGAAGAGTTGACATGTTACTCCTATAGCCGAGGACAGACCAGTCAGTTTTTAACATGAATAATTCCAAAAATAGATGACTAAGACCTGAACATGTGATGTCATTAAAATGAGTAGCCAGGAGGCCTGTCTGAGGATAAAACTGGTTCAGAACTGATAACTCTACTACAGAATAAAACTCATTTGGGTATGAAAACCCAAATATTCATCGGGCCCTAAAATTTTGTCTACATTTTACTGTCTACAGAGCTGCTTTCTGGCTCTGGGAGAGCATTGTTCTTGCTCATGACGTCACTAATTATAGTTTCATTGACAAATTCTTCTTAATAGCATCTTTTTCTGTAGATTTGCCTGGAGCCTTTACCACATTCAGTCGGTATTTGTTTTGTGTTTTGTTTTGTTTTGTGTTTCTTTGCCATGGCAGTTTTCTTTCTCATCCAAATGTGACTGACAAGGTTTTGTTATACTTGAGTAGCATATTGTTCTGAACCTCACACATTTTCTTCAGATGTATGAATGAATATATGGATTTTAACATGGCCAAGAGATGCCTAATTATCTACAGGTTGTAATATATATAACATTTATTTAACTAGGAAGTCACATTGAGATTAAAACCTCTTTTACAAGTGAGACCTAGCCAAGACAGGGTCAAATAGCAGCAGCAAACGCAAAACAGGACAACAACATCAAATCACAACAGCAACAATAGGTATGACAAGAATACATTACATAATAAAGTGCATAAACAAAAACAAGGCAGCAATATTTAATCAAGTGTTTGTTAGTTGAAGCAACTGCAGCTAACAGTGACCACTTCCATTATTCTGAGTTTAAAATCATTTAAAGAGGTAACGGTATCAAGTTTAAGATTGGCCTGCAAATCGTTCCAGGACCAAGGACCATAGTAGAACAGGCTTGATTTGCCATCCTCTGTTCTGCAAGAAGGCACTTTAAACTGAAGCCATTTGTGTGACCTAAGATTATGACTGCTTTGCAAAGGTAAAAACTTCTGGCTTAAGTAAGTAGGTCATTTGCCTGAAATAATCTTATAGACTAAAATGTACCAGTGTTGAAGCCTACGCAAAGTGAGGGATGACCATCCTACCATGCTGTATAAGGTTCAATGATGGTTCCTACAGCTATCATTATTGACATACCCCAGGGCTGAGTGATACAGGGGATCGAGTTTGGACAAGGTGGACGTTGAGGCAAACCTATAGACAATGTCACCAAAATCAATCTGAGTCAGAAAAAGGCCAGCAACCAAACGTTTTCTTGATGCCATGGAAAAACAGGACTTTAGCCTGTACAGAAAGCCCAGTGTAAATTTTAATTTCTTAGCGAGATGGTCAATGAGGAATTTGAAATTTAAACTTTTGTCCAACCAAATTCCCAAGTATTTGTAATTATCAACAGACTGAATAGAGACACCATCAAGGGTATTGATGGAGAGGGTTGGAGCCTTTTTATGCCCAGGGGAGAAAACCATAGTTTTAGTTTTGGTTGAGTGTAAAAGCAATTTCAGATCCGATAGGGCGTGTTGCAGGGTGTTGAAATCAGTCTGCAGATTAGAAAAGGCCATCTCTGTGGTGGGGGCACAGGAGTACATGACTGTATCGTCTGCATACAGATGGTACTTGCAGAATTTGAAGTTATCACAAATATTGTTAATATAAACTAGAAAGAGCAAGGGTCCCAAAACCAATGTAAATTTGCTGCTATTACTTTAACTCAATAGAATTTAGAAAGATCCTGGAGTTATAATCACTAGATAGACAAGAAATATCAAATTTAACTTCAACAACTGGACCTTTGTCCCTGAAGCAGACAGGTGTTTTTTTTTTAGAGTTCCATTCAAGAACAACAGGTATAAACTCTGGCTGTAGCAAGGATCAAATGTTTCTCTAACCACCAAGCCATCCTGCCGCCTGCGATGATAAAGACTTCAAGCAGGAGTCTTAGGTTGTGTCACGCCTACCTGTTCGTGTAGAGAGGGCATTCGTTAGGTTTTATTTTGAGACATTCACTGTATTTCTCCAGAGCCTCTTGGAAGCGGCCTTTCTTCACCAGGTCGTTGCCTTCCAGTTTCAGTGCTGTGAAGCGGGTCTCTTGTTTTCTGGCTGTCCAGGCAAAAATAAGGAAAAAAGATGAAAGAAGAAAGAAAGCAATTTTATAATCTTACTGCTGTGAAGCAAAAGGCAAATGAATTCCCCCTGATTAGTCTAAACAATTGGCAATATGGCTGAAATCTTGAACGTTTATTATCTGAATAGTTCATTTTCTTTCAATAAACAATGACTTCAGTGTCAATGGAAGTTATGGATATAATGTTCCACATGTCAAAGCTGATTGTTTTAAATGTGTTTGTGTCACAAGAAAACTCTCCCATCGATTCAGTGTGCAGACATTTTCAGGGGTGATCAATAAATCCATCAGGAACGGTCTGAATGGGCCAGAGTGCTGAGAGAGCAACTGTATCTTATGACTTGGAGAAAACACACACACACACACACACACACACACACACACACACACACACACACACACACACACGCACAGATAACCGTAACTTGGCCTTTATTGAAAGGCCCAATTATTGATACAAAGTCTAAATTATTTGACTAGCGCGACAAGTTGTGAGCCAACAAGGAATATTAAATCAGAGTTTGTCTGAATTTATTCAGATCATCACATCTGGACAAACCTCTTCCACACTGTTTCATATTTAGGGAGAAATTTGTCCAGAAGTACTTTCTGCATGACATTTGCTCTCTTACAAAACAGAAATCCAAGCCTCTAATCATAAATCAGAGACTGAATTTACATACTCTTGCAATGAACTTAAACACTTCAGCAACCTGCTGGTGCTGAAGTGCCTGGTCGCTTTGAAACCAAAAAACTGATGTTGAGTACTGGAAAATCAATCTGTCACAGTAAACCTTTCCAAAGTTTTCCAATTCATGGTCTATAAAACTATACACTGGTATAATATCACAAATTAGGAGCTAGGACAAACTCTTTGCTCTGGCTGTGGGAGACGAGAGCAGTTTGAAATATCAGGAGAGAAATTGGGTGGAAGGCTGGGGAGTTTTATTTTCACCATGAACGACTCAAATAAAATAGTTTGTAAACGTACCCTGTAGTGTATGTTTATAAACAGCCAATCGCATTAATTTGTTTTCATTGACACAGTAACGCCTGGTATAGATCTGACTGTTGGGTTGGAGTTAGGGTTAGGGAAAATATTCAATATATTGAAAAAGTACAGTACAGTCTTTTCCTCAGCTTGCCTCACCTTCTTTTACTTCAGTTAGTGATTTCCTACATTTCCCAGAATGCTTTTCAACAACCCCCCTAGAGAATGTGTGTGAACTTGTTGCATTCAGCTGTGGGTTGTACGTGTAAGTGGAGAGAGCGATAGCGAAAACACAGTAACAGCAAGAGAGAGAGAGATTCCAGTGGAGAAAAGGTGAGAGTCGTGCCCCTTACTCAAAACACAACATGTCTTTTGACTGCATTGCATTCTGGTCTATTGAGGCTGCTGTCAGTGGAGAAAGTGGTCTCTCTGCCTCTCCTACGATGGATTTCTCCCTTTATGACTGTTGAACGTTGATGCAAAACAGTGAGTCTAGAAAGAAGCCCTTGCTCTTTGATTGTGAGGGACTGACACCAAAACCTGACGTTTACTGTTGATGTTTTAGACATCTGAATTTCTTTTCCTTTCAAACTCTGTTGTAGCTGCACTGGAAATATCTCAACATGAAATTACATTGTCTATGGCCAGTTATCCATGAGAATAAGCAAAAATACACCACCATACAACAAAATGGACCCAGAAATTCATCTCCAATAGCTATTTTTAAAGTGTTTCAGGGTGGATTTTTCCTTTAATAGCACAAAGTGTTGCATGACCCTTGTAGTAAAATAGAATTTTATCAGTGAAAACAAGGCCTTGGCTTTTATCTTCACCCATCATTCATTACATTACAGCACTGACAAAGAGTAGAACAGTCTGTTTGCCCAACAACAGCAGTGTGCTATTCTGAGATAAGCTCTGCTCTGCCTCTGTGCTATAACCACTAAGTGTTTGTGTTTGTGTTTGTGTGTGTGTGTGTGTGTGTGTGTGTGTGTGTGTGTGTGTGTGTGTGTGTGTGTGTGTGTGTGTGTGAGTCTGTTCAAATCTCTGCTAACCTCAACAATATTTAAATCTTATGTATTATAATTTCATGTAGTGGATCCAAATAAAGCATTTCAATTGTATGTGTGTGTGTGTGTGTGTGTGTGTGTGTGTGTGTGTGTGTGTATGTCATTTATTTATTTAAAATTTATTGAAATTTATTGAAATTTTTCTGGTACAGGATATAAACCCTCCACACCAGACTCTACAACTCAAAAACAAACAACCATACAACAACAAAAATACCACAATATAGGTTTTTTTTTTTTAAATCACAATAATTTCACAGATAATCACAAATAATCACAAATCAGCTTTATAATTATACAAAATATCCTTTGTTGACCAGAATTTATCCAATCTATTTTTAAAATAATTGAATAAACTGAAGGAGCCTGCACTACACCCTCTGTGAAGAAGTTTTTTCTCTTTTCAGAGAAACACCTTAGTGGAAATAATTTTAAAGAGTTCCCTCTTAACTCAAACCTATTATTCCAAAAGTGGATGACAGGCTCGGCTGTGGTATCATATATTCTGTGAACAAGCTTATAGACCTCAATCATGTCTCTATGTCTCCTGAATACTAGAGTTGGTAGTTGTAATTTTCTTAATCTCTCTTCATATGACATCTCTTTCAGACCTGGAATTAGTTTAGTAGCTCTTCTCTGAACCCTCTCGATTTTTCCAATATATTTTTATTTATAAGGACGTGTTTTTGTGCTATGTGTTTTTGTATATCTGTCCACTATACATCTATGTATATATATACAGTACTGTGCAAAAGTCTTAGGCATATGTCAAAGATATCCATAAAGCGAAGATGTTTTCAAAACTAATGAAATGAAAAGTTTCTGAATATCAAAAATTTACAATAAACAGCAGTCTACTGACACACTAATGCAGAAAACAAATAAACATCTAAGACTTCTAAGAAAGTATATAAAAATCTAGGGTGCCTAAGACTTTTGCACAGTACTGTATATGTGTGTTTGCATGCATGTGTATGCATTTGTGTATGTATGCATGTGTGTGTTGGAGCGTGCGGTGCCTTCTCATCCCTGTCTGCAGCAGCCTACAGGAAACCTGACCTGGATTGTTCCATTACAGCAGCACTACAGTCAGTGTAGATCGCCTTCCCCTCTGCATTATTGATGGTCCTCCCAAACACACACACACACACACACATGCACACACACACACACACACAGCCTTTCAAGCAGGAATGCCTCCACCACTGCTCAGCATTTACACACTCTGACTGACCCACTTCTGCTGCGGCTGAGGCTTTCTCAAATGGCCTGAATTGCAGAATTATTATCACCTTACACTCTCACAGTTATACACAGTAATAGCTACACTTGCGTAAGCTGAACAGTGTGTGTGTGCGTGTGTGGTGTGTCTGTGGTGTGTGTGGTGTGTGAGTGAGTGGGTTATACACCTTCCTTCCATGCATCTTTATTGTGTCAAACGTATCTCTACACAGTTCCCATCGAGACATTTAACCACTCGGTGAGTCGAGAGGAAGTGACATCACTGACCTTCCTCCTGCGCGGCCCTGGCGGCGCGGGCCTGGCTGACCTCAGCGCTGACCGGCTTCTCTCTGTGGTGCTGCTGGACGGACAGCGGGACCACGGGAATCTCTGGGAGCTTCTCTCTCCACTGCGGCCCGTCCTGCTCAATCAGCATCTTGGTGATTCTAGTGTGCAAATGAAGAAGGCTTGTGAGGAGGTCAGCTGAATACAGTCCTCTGGTGGAAATGTCCTTCTTCTTCTAATTAAAGAGTCCACTTCTGTAATAGCTAGATCAGTGGTGCAGCCATCTATCATGCTGACAGGGGCAGGATTTGTGTGTTTCAGTCTGCTTGATGCTAAGAAGAGGCTAAACCTCAGAGGAAGCTACAGCTGAAGAGCTTCTTTCCAAACTGAGAAATTCACCAGATGATAAAAGTGACATGTACTGCTACAAAATGATTGATAAGTTAAAACACGTTACAGTACTTTTTAAGGGATAGTAGGAATTTTAAGTCCATGGTTGACAAATTGATTTAAAATGTTTTTACTGACTGGATATACTGTTAGTGAAAGAAGAACTTAACTTATTGATTTCCCTCCAAAATGAATATATAGCATTTTGAAATAGGGCTCATCCTTGCTAACATGAAGGAACACATGCAATCCAAATGCACAGAATGAATTTGAGCGGTGATGACTGGGAATGATTGATCATAACCCAAGATATGTAGGACTGAGTATACTCAACCTGCTAAATTTGAGGAGAAATTGAGGGAAAATAATTGAGTCTCTGCCCCCTCCTCCTGTTTAATTTTAACAAATCCCTGCCCCAGACATTAACGGCCTTTCCCAGGCTGGGAGAACGGACGCTCTCCATGGTGCTGAACATGGTACTTCAACCCAGGGGTGCAGCATCAAGGTGCCACACTGTACAGACCAGTGGGTGTCAACCATGTGCTATCAAGGCCCAAGAGTCTGCAGTTCTTCATTCCAAAAAACACTATAGTAGCTGATTTCACTGATTTGCATGTCTTCAATCAGAGAGGAAGAACTAATCAGTGAAATCACCTGGTGTTGTGGTTGATTAGAATGAAAACCAGCATACTGTTGGGCCTTGAAGGCACATGGTTGATAAACACTGGCTTATCACATATCTATGGCAAATCCATAATGTAATCATCTGTAGCCCATTTAGCATTAGTACTCCACAATCTACATTTTCTCCCAATATCTGCATTTCTTTTTACTATTTATTTTGTCTCCATGACTACATTCTGCCTGTTTTGCAGTCAGTAGGAATGACTCCTATTCCCTCCAAGTATATTTCCATGGAAACTTACCCAGTTCTTCAGCTCTTAGCACTGAGAAGAGCCAGGATGAATGAACTTTGATACTGCAACTTCTAGATCGCTTGTCCACTTACTAGAAGTTACAGCACCCACGTGAAAGTGGCTCAAATTTCCTTCCTGGTGCCCTTGACAGATCCCTGCTGGCCAGTGGTGAAATTTACTCTAATGTCTGTCAGTGTGTTCGGCCCACCTGTGGACGCTGTCGTGGGCCGCCTGCACCCCGGTATCTATCTGCAGGACAGTCTTGTAATCCACGTAGGCCTTCCTGTAGCGCTCCAGTGACTCATAGGCCATGGCTCTGCGCAGCAGGGGCTTCAGGGAGTAGGGCTGCAGCTCCAGGGCCCTAAGAGGATCAAAGAGACGCACAGACAGAGGATCAAACCCCCGACTCCACGCACATCGTGTCACAGGTGTAATGAGATTGATCTGCCACTCTCAATGTATAAATGTGTGCGTGTGTTTTAGATAGAGGGATTCCTGCAGCCTCAACCCCGAGGTTGCTCACACTATTCCAGACTAAACCTCTTCCCTATTCACAAACAAATATGAATATGTGTGTGTTTGCCTGCTTGTTTGGAGTTTTTCTCCTTTTTTGCATTTTGGCTTCATTGATCAGCACAAAGCGGCAGGAAAGATAAGAGGGGCCGACATGCAACATAAGCTACAAGCTGGACTTGAACTCACACCGTCATCAAAAACAAACGGCATGTGTCCGTGTCTGCTGCTCCATGACACGTCCCTACATACAGTCTAACTTTCTGAAAGACGGTGAGCAGCAGCAGTTACACAAACTAACTGTTTAAGCCTTTAGCCGTGTGTTAAGCCCCAGTCTATGACAATCACACCCAGGGCATTATGGACTTATTACAGAGTGGAAATCCCTCTTCCCCAGACGTCATTATATCGTAGGCAGCGCTGGGAAAACATGGGCTCCGTTCCCCCATATCAGGTAGCAACTAGTAGTGTTCTATTCTATTCTATTCTATTCTATTCTATTCTAGGTTTAGTCTTTTGACTATTTCAATACTGTGAGGAAAGTGCAGAGGGCAACCTCTGGTAATGAATTGGCTGAGATCAACTATTAATATATTGATGCACACTGTGTCACACTATGCTCACAATTTTCTGTCAGTACTGAATGTGTACAGAACAGATAGCAACCAACACACTCCATACAGGAATTACTAAAACTGTAATTTGTAACTAAAGCTACAAAAACTAAAACCTAAAAACTTTCGTTATGAGACAGAAAAACAAAATGAAGAACTAGCAAACTTATCTCAGATCTAATGGAAACTAAACTGAGATGGACACAATACACAAACATACAAACACAGACATGACAAACAAAATACTTCTGCATGTCTGCAAACAGACAAAGAGACAGAAACACACACAGAGCTGACACAGCCTCCTACCTGGTACAGTCCTGTATGCAGTCTGCGCTGTTTCCATCCTTGAGGTAGCAGGCAGCTCTGTTGGAGTGGAGAATACCAAGGTCTTCTGGGCTGTCGATGCCTGCAGGACAAACCACAGAACAGACTTTTACAGTTTTTCAGCTCTAAGACTCCATTCATCTTTGACCCCAACACATAACACGCCGGTCTAGAGCAAAGCATTTACAACACATTATCAACGGCTCTGCATTTACCACGGTCGGAATAAGAGGATTTGCTTAGCAGTTGTGACTGCGTGGCCTTAGCCTTGGGTGCTCCAGACCAGGGAAAAGTCCAGACTGCAGAAACAGCTCAAGTCAACATAGTTAGAGCAGACCGCCTAGAGATGCTGAGTGGGTGAATGGACGGACAGATGGATGGATGTGTTGTCAGTCCATCCAGTAGTCGTTTTCTACATCTCTTTTCTCCTGTGGGCCTCCATTGCAGCTTCACTACTGCTAGTACTGATGGCAATGTTTATATCTCATACTTCTGCACATCTTGCATCATCTCTGGATGTTTTGTTTGGTAAAACAGACAGCTTCAAAGCTTCAGGTTTTGTTTTTATATATATATTTTTTAATAAAAGAGATCATCGCACAAGGCTGTCAGTGCTTTTCTCTAAGAGTCTGTCTTTTATGCGTCTGCTCTGATCTTAAGTCTAGTCTAATCTTTTTAAGCCTGTCTCCAGTGCTGCAAAAATAGCCATTACTCTTGCCAGCTACTGTATTAAAAGTTGGCTGAGTGCTCTTACATTCAATCATACCTAAGAGCCCTATGCACCAGTACATGACTTCAATCTACGGTCAGGAAGGTTTCCCTGTGCCAAGAAGACACTGAGTAACTCCCTTGCCTTACAAAATCTAAATCGACCTCAACAAAGTCTTCCCATGTCTCTGTTCGGTTCTACTGATGTGATGTCTGTTTAAAAACCTCCATCAGTCCCAGTCCCAAGCACAGTGAGGTTTAGCACTCAGCCCGTTATCTGGACAGATGTGAAAACAGAACTGACCTTATACACTTGCTCTTACTTTCATCCTATACTGGCACTTCTGTGTGGGATGGTACAGAGAGGAGATTGCGCAGCGTTGTCTTAAAAGCACAGTGCGTTCATAATTGAAATGGGATACTCTGGAGTTTTGAGCCATATGACACTCCAAGTGAACTTATATCTGATACCCTTATGAGGGCTGATACACAGATGCTAGAAGGAGATATCTGCCTCTCTGCCATCCATCTGTTGCCTTGCCTAAATGTTTGTGGCCTATTCTACATCAGAAGTTGCGTAGTAAAGATAAGACTGTCTTCATCAAAAAGCACAAAACACTGAAACTGTTGGACCCAGGTTATTTTTCAAAACAGATGTGAAGGTGTATACAGCCACATTTCCATTGGCCTGCAGTTGTGATTCCTCATTAGGATTTAACACACTGCTGTGGCATACAACTATCACTGGGACAGACAATGTCAAGATACTGTTGTCTATATTCATGCTGTTAGGTAGGATATTTTGTCCATGTATATCAAGTTTAATAAAACACAATGTTATGCCTAGCTACATTATGGGGAGATGTCTGAGGGTGACGTATGTTGTTCCTGAGATGGATTTGTATAATCAACACAGCTAGTTCTCCTTGGATGAAACAGATATTGAAATAGAGTTGATAGCTGTAAGAAAACAGCCAAACTGTCCATAGTGCTGCCCTACCTGCGTCAGTACAGCCGTCAATAGCCTGGCTGTATTTCTCCACGGCGTCCCCAAACTGCCCATGCTTGAAGAGGTGGTTGCCCTCATTCTTGAGCCGGGCCAGGTGAGGAGGAAGGGCACCGGCCGGGGCGTCCAGATAGCTGGTGTCCACCGCGGGGGCCGGGGGGCCGTCCCGGCTCTCCTGTCCTCCGGGATGGCTTTTTTCCTTCTGAGTACCGTTGGCCACCCCCTTCTCCGGAGATCCCTTGCCCCGGGGCTTCTCCGCGCTGCCTCCCGGACCCCGGCCTCGCCTCCTGCTCCCCGGTGTGGCCTGATCCGATTTCGCTCCCCCTCCTCCGCTGCCCGGGGGTTTCTCCTGTGCGTTCCCCATAGCTGCACTCTCTCTCTCTGCAGAGTGTGTCCAATCTCGCCCTCCCTCCCTCTCTCTAACCCTCCCTCACTCTCCCTCTCTCAAAGCTGCAGCTAAGTCCGTCACCGGTTGGGGGGATTTCTGCTGGACACGCCCCCTGGATGACACGTCAGTGGTGACGTCAGTGGAGGGGGAGGTGTTGTAGCATTGCAGTGCTGCAGCAGGACGCCTCTGATGGGAGATCCTCAGTTTAGACTTCAGAGCAAAGGGCTCGACTGAAGTGGAGCAGTCATGAGTGCCTTTAATGCGGACTAAAGGAGACATTAATATCTGTCATTTAATGCTTCATGTAACATATTTTCAATGTGAACACCTCGCCAAATATCACCTAAACAGGGCTTTATGAGACTAAAACACTCCTTGTATTATCTAAGGTAATTTCCCCATTAAACAGAGCAGGTCAAATAAAACAAACTCTTTAGCATTTCAATATTCAGAGCCACAATTTTTAATCTCCCAAATACACCCACAGTACACGTAATACTGCAGCCAGCTCAGGCATTGCTTCTTTATTCAGTATTCAAATCGAAATTTGGCTGAACTTTAAATTAAAGGTTTCATTCCAAAATGCTATTTATCCATTTTGGAAAAAATATCTGAAAAACTAAATTATGTCCTCAAAAAATGAACTATTTTATAAGCAAGTCTTAAGATGACTCCTAACATCAACAGTAATGCATAATGTTCTTAACATTCATGTCAGCAGTCAATATGGGAGAGTGGGTGTCAATTTATTTTTTTAAATGGTGGGTATCTCATTTTGAAACGTAAAGGAGTGCTTTGTTCCAGTGAATTGATTATCAGCATGCTTCATGGCTGAGACTTTCTTCCCTCTTTTGCTTCTAGGAATGGGGAAACCAACCAAGTTTCTGTTGCTGAATGGAAGAGGACTTATTTGGATTTCTGCACCTGTAGTGCTGCATTCACTTAAACTCACCATGTTTAATTCTCTGGCTATATCGAGGAGTTCCTTTCCAACATTTACACTGCTAATAATCTTTAGAAACAATTTGAGACAAAATGCCATGATTGCCATTATTTCAAGTGAATTCTCTATTTGAAGAGTTTTGTTACAAAAAATCTCATTTCAACAACATGACACCTTCTCTTACAAAATGATTGATAGAAAACATTAAAATAAATTATAGTACTTTTTAAATGATAACAGGTACCTTCAGTCATTGAGTGACAACATAACACTTTTATGGACTGGGTCATTTACATGTTACAGGGATTGAATGAACCTTCAAGGGATTTTTCCCCACAATGATATATATATATATATATATATAGCTTTTGTTTTTTGTTTTAAATTGAAACCCCTCAATTCATCTTCCAAAGTTAATAATAACTAACTAATTGGGGGAAATATATGTATGGGCACTGGGTATGAGGGTAAATGGTCATAAAGGGTGGAATCAAATAAGTACAAACAGTGAAAACAATGAAGTTCAGTGAAAATCTTGTTTATAATAAACCATAACTTTCATCCATCACTCTTGGGTAAACACAGAATAAAAAACAGCACTGTTTGTGAGGCATCTGCATAAAAATGGTAATTTTTGACCGGAATTCAGAAATCTGTGGTCAAGCCTGGTGTATGTCAGAGTTTATGGAGTTGTGATCCTATTTATTTACATGGTCATACACTACAAAAATAGCACACAACAAAAACAAACAATCAGAAGCGCTGCCCTCTTCTTCACCGGGCATCGAAAACAACCACTGGAATCAAAGAGTCAAGGAAATACATAGTTATCACACTCAGTATGTATAAAAAAAGCAGCCTTGTCCTGTATGACAATGCAATTTGGTTATATAGAAAATGAATTTTCATGGCAATAATCGAATGAAGTGCTATTGTGTATCATTTTTACAATGAAATTTTTTTGCCATCAAAGAAACTTGCATTTGTTCAATCCCTCCATCTCTATATAATATGACTATGGGCACCCAGTCAAGCCATGTCCTACTGGAATTGTCCAGTAATCAGAAAAACAACAAGTATAAAACATTTAAAAACCTC
This sequence comes from Centroberyx affinis, assembly GCF_046629955.1. NCBI lineage: Eukaryota > Metazoa > Chordata > Actinopteri > Beryciformes > Berycidae > Centroberyx > Centroberyx affinis. Next base: position 98,876 of record NW_027279526.1, read on the forward strand.
CTGAAATCTTCTCATCCCTATAATCTGCATGATAATGTCTTGGCAAAGAACGTAGCCTACACTCTTTGATAAGTTTACTGCAAAGTTTCCCATTAGAGACAAATACAAATCCATTCTCTGCCACTCACACTCTCTCTCTCTCTCACACCTCAAAGGATACATCTCTTTGTTCTCTTCTTGTACATGATCCTGTAGCCACACTCTCTGCATCGGATTGGATCACGGGCCTTGATTTCATTTTCAGTGTGGCATTCTACAAGGAAAGAAGGAAAGAAGTTAAGGAGAACACTCTTACATAAGAACTATTACACAGTCTACACGCAGTCTTAACTATATAATTATTCAGTTATCCAAAGCCAGCTTAATGTCTGCTGACAAGTTGTCTGTATTGGACGTTGGATCATGGTTGAAAATACTCAACATGCAACAATAACTGCAAGGCAAAAAGATGACAATAAACAAACTGTCAACTGAATGTCTACAATGTAAATGTATTTACAAAATGAGCTTGCAAACAGCTGAATCCTGGGCTTTTCATGTGCAACAGTGCCTAGATAATTAATGAGAGCGGTCATAGGAGAATGGCAAGGAGAATAGCAAGAATCATGGAAGTAACAGGAGTCAGCATGAACAAGCATCAGGTTTCTGACTCCTCATAACATCTGTATCCCAAAAGATTCAGGCTTTTCTCAAGCTAAAACTTGCTCTGACCTAGTTCTTGATGGGTGTACCTAACAAACTGGCCATGGAATATACAATCTGCAAGCCACTACTGTGTGCGCACAATGCTCAAAACTCAGTTAAACAATTTTACTTACTTATTTTACATTAACAATGTTATAATCTATGCGTACTTTGCATGTTAGTATTGTGCTTGCATGTGAACATCACCAGCACCAATCACAAGTTTAGATTTCCGGTTCGTGTAACTTTGTTTGGCAAATCAATCTCTTTCTGATTTTGCTACCTGTCCCAAGAACCAAGATTGCAACGTCAAACTGGGAAAATCCATTCTTTGGCTTGTTGTTAGTTTATCTTACAGGGGAACAAACGGAGAAAGTTATATGCGAGCTTTTAGGCAGCGCATCCTCTACTTTACCTCCACAAATGTAGATCATCGGCTGCTGCTTGGGCGGCTGCATATCTTTCTGGGGATCCATGCTTGTTTCTAAAATAAAGAGGAAAAACTGTTACTGCAGTGTCGTCAGACCATCATCACCATCCTCCTCTGCAGCTAACTCGCTAACAAAGTTGACCAAATAGAAAAGCATGGTGATGCTGACAAGATTAGCCACAGCCGGTGATGTTAGCGTTAGCTGAACAACAGCAGTCACTGGGCAAGCTCAAAAGACACAAAATGAAATAAAAACATAGTAAATGTGAAATATATACACAAAAAACAAGGTATCTCACCGCTTATCTGCGCTAATTGTTAGCTGTTTACTTGTCTTTTCATCTCACACTGGCCACTGCGCACATGCGTAGAACCTATGTCTACCTCGCAACAAAACGGCTTGTGATTGGTCAAGAATTCCTCTATTCCTTCTGGCATATTTTTTAGTTATCGAAATTCGCTCAAACAAATATTTTTTACGGTCTATGGCTCAAACTAATAACGTGGATGCATAGAAAATCTGTATTCTATGTAATAACGTTTATATTTGATTTTTGGTGTTTTATTTAACAGAAGTCATGATTTTTCGATGTGCACTCCGCTTCAACAGAGGGCGCTGTGGTGAAAACTAACCTAACACTGACCGTCTGACGAAGACTCAGCTGGCCCACTAGTTTTTGACAACAACGGCTGTGTCGAGAATGTTCACATCGTGACTATTAGCCCAAACTGCCTCATTTTACCATTCGTTTGCTGCGTGTTTATTTTTTGAAGTTATAAATCATGGAACCCTCTGCGCCCAAAAGGTTTGTACTCGTCCGATTGGCTTCAAACCTGCTTGCAAGCAAATAACTAGCTAAACGGCTAACGTAGGCGGCAGCTGTCTCGCTTAGCTAGCAAACGGCAACGTTACTTAGCTTTGCTAGTTTATCTCAAACTTTCTAGTCATTTAACCTCGTTGTTTAATGGGTCATTCCTTACAGAATTCACAAGCTATGTATTTAGTTTTCAAATAGTGTATTGGCTTGTTTTATTGTCGGGTAACGTTAACGTTTACTTTTTTGTATCACTTTCAACTTCTAGTCAGTAGTTCATGGGGCGTTACAGCTAAACTGAATGGATGCAATTTCACATCTCCCTTTTTGTGGCCGTTATTTGTATTGAAAGTTAGACAAACCATTCTCAACAAGATTAGTTGGTAGCCATTTAGTTCAGCCATGTGCCATAGAGAGCCATGTGTATGCAGGTTTTCATGCCAACCAAGTACGACAGCAGCTGCTTTCGCTGAGCATCTTCAGCCAGAGAGGAACATGAAGTATTTAGTAAGCTGCTGTAGTGTTTGGTTGGAATGAAAACCTACATACATACGGCTCTCTGTCAGGTACATGTTCTGTTTTAGTAGATAGATAGTAATCGAGTTGGTTTGCCTAACTTATATCTGAACCCCTCGTTTTGCTTTTGTGCCTTTGAACAAAACTCCTAACATCTCGTTACTAGCTGTGTGGGCCTTTATTTGTAGTGAAGCTAGGTGCTGGCACCCACTGTTGTTTTGATATCAATTTCTCATTTTGTTCACTTTCTGGTGTGCATTCCCTATTTTAAAGTTCCACTGTTACATTGGGTGAATGTTTTCTTTCTCACAGCAAGCTGAAAAAGCTGAGTGAAGACAGTCTGACCAAACAACCAGAGGAAGTGTTTGATGTTCTGGAGAAGCTAGGTGAAGGGTAAGAAGGGATATCTTCTTTATGTCCATATACACTGCATTGTCCTCAGTGCCCAAGCATATGCTACATAGCTTGGCTGCAGACCCCCACTGACAATTGATTAACCTACATTTCCACAATTGACTGCATCATTTGTCTGGCATTGAGTGGAAACAGCCCAACAGTGCCCGTCAGAGAAAACAGACACAATAGGCAACACTTTTAAAGATGCATCCTATATATTCTTGTTTGATGTAAACATTGTTAAATCAGATATTTATATTGAGAAGACATTACGTTAGAAAATGGTCTCTTGACATATATTCTTAAATTGTGTGTGTGTGTGTGTAGTTCCTATGGCAGCGTGTTCAAGGCCATACACAAGGAGTCGGGCCAGGTGGTGGCCATCAAGCAGGTTCCTGTGGAGTCTGACCTGCAGGAGATCATCAAGGAGATCTCCATCATGCAGCAGTGTGACAGGTTGGAAGCAAACGCACCTTTCTGTTAGAGGCAGCCCCCCCACTTATCCTACACTGCTTGAATGTTGTCCCTGCTGCTAGAAAATGTCTTGTTTTATTTAAAGTAATACTACCAAGGCCTGATGGTTCAGAATGTCTTTCCATTATAAGCATCAAAATATGGTGGTAGCTGCCCCGGCTGCTACAAAACAACAAGTGGAAAGATTGGCACAGGAAAGAATAATTTGATTTTCATGCATTTGTTTTCCAGTTTGACCAAGTCCTAGAAGGTTGTAGCTACCAACTTACTACAATCACTACATAAATGAAAACATTCATGTGGGCCCAATAGTGTTATATTTGCTTGTCTACACCAGATAGTTCTAGATTCGACTTTTCATTTAACAACAGAGGTATTATCTACTGCAGCCATCTGGCTCTGGGATGCCTTGACCTTTGGGGTGATTTTCTCACTTCTGCTATTTTTGTGCTAAGCGGAACTTTGTCTTGTCTTCTGATACCCAAACCATTTTGCTTGTGTGCCATTTCCTCCTAGTCCTTATGTGGTGAAGTACTATGGCAGCTACTTCAAGAACACAGACTTGTGGATTGTCATGGAGTACTGCGGGGCCGGCTCAGTCTCCGACATCATCAGACTGCGCAACAAAACGGTCGGTGCTTCACACCGACTGGTCACATAGTTTCAGTTCTGTATGTGGCCATACTGAAACATTACTGGTTGACCAATGGACAAAGTTTCTCTTCTCTTTGATGTATTTTACTGACAGCAGATACAATTACATATTTATATATCATAGACTGATATCCTTACCAAGCATTTAGCATTGCAGTTTTGTTTGAAAGTTCTACACTTCTTTTCTGTGGTCTAGACATTTGTTGACCAAGACATTGAGGTTTACTGTTTTGTGGTGGTGATACAGCCCCATGACCATTGGCATCACTGAAGCACTCATGATTAAAGCAAAGAGTGCCCTCAAAGCTGTCCTGGCTTTTATACAATTATTATCAACCCATGTGTACCAGCTGAAAGTTTTCTTTAAATCGTGTTCATGCATAAGAATAAAAAGTGAAAAGAAAGCAGGACATATTGCTAAGTAGCTCCCTAGTTATAAGAGTTGACATATCAACACATTCCATATGTCCTAAATCACAGCTAGTTGTGTGTTAGGGGAATAATTAACATGGATGTCTTTGGGGATAATTGGCCAAAAATACCCATTATATAAAAAAAAATCCTATAATTCATATTTTCTCTTCTGTCACACATTCATATTTCTTCATTCATTCTCGGATCTCAACTCATTCCTGTGTTTTCTCTTTCCCTCTCACCTCAGCTGACAGAAGATGAGATTGCCACCATCCTGAAGTCGACACTGAAGGGTCTGGAGTACCTCCACTTCATGAGGAAGATCCATCGGGACATCAAGGCAGGCAACATCCTGCTCAACACAGAGGGACACGCTAAACTGGCAGACTTCGGAGTCGCCGGACAACTAACGGTAACATTATACTGTAGCTCTCACACAAAGTTACCGTTCACAATAATGAGGTGATGGGGATTTATAGCAACAAAGCCAATGGATGTTATAGCTTTCAATATTGTTTAATTTATAGTACCAAATGTGTGCTTGGAATACTACACATTTTTTAGATTAGTTATACCCGGCACTACAAATCCTTATCTTCTAAATGGATTTGTAGTGACCAAGCCAATGGATGTTATTGTATGTTATCAGTCAGTCTTTTATTGATTATGTGAATCCATGTGAATTAATTTCAAAACTTATGTTTAGAATGTGAATAATTGACTGCATCATTTTTTTATCTCTGTGAAGGACACTATGGCAAAGAGAAACACTGTGATCGGGACTCCGTTCTGGATGGCCCCGGAGGTGATCCAGGAGATTGGCTACAACTGTGTGGCCGACATCTGGTCCCTGGGCATCACATCCATAGAGATGGCAGAGGGCAAGCCCCCCTATGCCGACATCCACCCCATGAGAGTGAGTCTGAAATTGGGCAGGGCTGGCTGAAGAAGTGTGTGGAGAGGGTTTTAAATCACTAACAGGCTCCAAGGGAGGGGGGTTTAGACTTGAGGTGCCTAGAAAACAAACATCTGACATGAAATTTCTCTTGGGTTTTCTTATTGTCACTCCATCTCACCCCTATTCTCTTCCTTTCTCTGTTCCACCAGGCAATCTTCATGATCCCCACCAACCCCCCTCCAACATTCAGAAAGCCGGAGCTTTGGACAGATGACTTCACAGACTTTGTGAAGAAGTGTCTGGTCAAGAACCCAGAGCAGAGAGCAACCGCCACACAGCTGCTACAGGTTGGGGAAGGAAACACGCACGCACACACACACACACACACACACACACACACACACACACACACACACACACACACACACACACACACACACACACACACACACACACACACTCACAAAGACATGGACATACAGACATAAACGTGCAGACTTAGGAATAGAAATACATGCTTAGGTGTATACACTTGTAAACGAGGGACAATGGAGACACCTGAATTCATTGTGTATCTACAAGTTTATTATATATAGCATACTGTATAGATATAGTATGTTTTTATAGTTTGCCACCTTCCTGGGTGTTGCAAATGTGTTTGCCATCCTTCTTTTTGTGGAGTTTTGGGTGGTTCAGATTCTCACGGTCAGGCTGGTGACAACTTATGGGAGAGGAGAAATGTTAAAGGTTTTGCCAGAATGCTCTGGAAACATCAGGTGTTTTACATATTATGACTCTACATATAAAACAATTGGACTGTAATGACAATTAAATTACTGATACCCATGAGATAGATAAATCATAACAGACCTTATATCTCTCAACCGACACGTTTATCCACAGCGACTTGCATTGATTGGAACAGAATAATCGTAATTTCTTTGGCATTACAAAGCAACTGCTAGGACAAGTGCAAGAGTAAAGCGAAAAGCTACAGTGTCAAGACAATAGATGTAACAAATATTCACACTGACTCAGGATTATTGTGTTACTCTACATGTTACGCTACTTCCTTTTATTCCCTAACTCTAACCTCTATCACTATAACTAAAATCCCTGCATGCCTTGCCCTAACCTTAACCTAACCCAAATTGTTATCTCATCCGAACCCTGAAGATAACCCTTTCCCTAATGAGGTTGAACAAACAGGCCCAACAAGTGAAGTTATTTTGTCGTGACATCTGATATCCTACCAGATAGTAAAAAGTAGAACACACACACACACCCACTGTTGTGAATTTCTCAAGTAACCTTTTACAAAACTTGCAAAACAATTGCTCACACAAAATTACTCCGCCTCATTGGTTAACAAACTTATTAACAAATTGTACTATACTATCTTATACATTTCAGAGATATTATATCTTAACTTCAGGTAATGATTTTTAATTTCTGCAATTAATAATCATAGAATTTGGCCATACGCAAACACTTGACTTAATTTCACTTAGAATGGCAATTATAGTTGAAAATAGTTAATATGTTTATGTAAAAAATAGGCTAAAATAATTTTTGTCCTCAAATCATTAAGACTAATAATTGTGAATAATGACACACAGTCATAATATCAAGCAAAAAAATTGTGATTATAATTTTACCCACAATTGTGCAGTTCTAATATTGACCCCCACAGACTGGTAAAACTTGGTGCAAACAACAATCTTTTTTGCTGCTGTGAATGTCCAGCACCCGTTCATCAGCCAGGCCAAGCCGGTCACGATCCTGAGGGACCTGATAACTGAGGCCATGGAGATGAAAGCCAAGAGGCAGCAGGAGCAGCAGAGAGAGCTGGAGGAGGAGGACGACAACTCGGTACGTACACCAGGACGTTGCCAACAAGGTTTCTGTAGTCATGGAAACCTGTAACGAGTCATGGGATTTGAAATCTTGTTTTTGGGCCTGGGCTAGTAATGAAAAATTATACATATCCAACCATTCTTTCAGTTAGCTGTCTTAAAACATAACGCTTGGCTGCATGTATATCTGGCTACCATTTGAACAAACAGTAACCCATAGAACAAAGTTCTTGATTTACACAAGTTCCAAGACCTGGGACATTTTAATACAGTATTGAAAAAAAATTAACTACAAATGCAGACAAATATTCCTCCAAGGACTTCAATCTTTTTATAATATTTTTACTATTCTGGTCAGGTGAGACATTCTTCTTGTTTTTCTAATAATAATAATTCTAATAAAGTACTCGTGTTGGTTTTGAAAATTTGCTATCTGTGCGCTTCTTACCTGGCTATCTTGCCCATGCTAAAATGAAAAGTGCTGTAAAGCACCGTTTTGATGAAAGCGGCCACCAGACATCATATGTCTTGTGTCCCCCAGGAGGAGGAGACGGAGGTGGACTCTCACACCATGGTGAAGTCGGGCTCGGAGGGTGCAGGGACGATGCGGGCCACCAGCACCATGAGTGACGGGGCACAGACCATGATTGAACACGGCAGCACCATGCTGGAGTCGGACCTGGGCACCATGGTCATCAACAGTGATGAGGAAGAGGAGGAGGAAGACCAGGGATCTATGAGGAGTGAGCACACACATGACATTAATCTAACAATCGGGAAGGGGAGGGGGGCAAAACTGAAGTGTAATAATCACATTCACACTCCCAGCACAATCATTAGCTTCCAAAATGCTTTTGATTAGACACGTCGATAGTCTCAAAAGGAATTGTGATTAAATAATGTTCAAAAAAATTCTTTAATTAAATTTCTAACCCACTTCTGCATTTTTGGTCTCTGTTAAATTACTTTGTGATCTAAGTGTGTGCTTCAAGAATTGGAACGAGCCTTTCTTCTTCTCCTCCTCTGCAGGGCACGCCACCCCGCAGCAGCCTTTACGCCCATCCTTCATGGATTACTTTGACAAGCAGGACTCCAACAAGGCGGCCCAGCAGCAGGAGAACTACAACCACAACCAGCCTCAGGACCAGCCCGGCTACCACATCCAGGCCAAGAACGTCTTCCCCGACAACTGGAAGGTGCCGCAGGATGGAGACTTTGATTTTGTGAGTAGCGTCTGCCAAAGAGTCTGTGATGGTGTTTCACTTGTTAGAGTGGATGTACACTACAAGATTTCTTGCAGTAATTAATGGGGGTCATTTTTGGCAAAAATTGATGTACTTTGACCTAAATGAATATAGACCAGCATTCCACTGCTAAAAACTGACCCAATTCTCCTGCATAAAATCTCTAAATCCTCCTCAATTGGGCCCCTTTATGACAGCTGCTGTGCCAAAAATGCTCTTTTTTTATTGCATTTTCAAAAGCTTATTTGCTGTAGAGTCTTCCAGCTCATTCCAGTACGACATGTCCTCTCCAGTCATGCCCTCCTGTGTCTCCACTTTATCTTACCTTTCAAGAATTGGAGATCAATACTCAAGATCTGTAGGAACACTATTTCCCTGTAATTACTGAAGCAAGTACATTTTTAAGATCAGGATGGTTCTCCAAAGCCTCTCAGAGAACCGAGAGCTTAAGATCTGCATCCCAGTCCTCAAATAATGTTAGGTGCTCGGGACGGGTCACCTAAATAAACAGTCATTGCAGAGTCTGTGGGTGCGTCTGTAATGATGTACACACAGGATTATCCCCAGTGAGACAAAAAATGACGCTGAGACTGGACGTGTGAGCATGTCCTCTATACATTTTATATAATAAGTGCCATAACTCATCCCTTCTCTATTGTTGTGTGCATTTGTTTGTGTTTGTATTCGTGTGCTGCCACCCAGTTGAAGAACCTGGACTTTGAGGAGCTGCAGATGCGCCTCAGCGCCCTGGACCCCATGATGGAGCGGGAGATTGAGGAGCTGAGGCAGCGCTACACCGCCAAGAGGCAGCCCATCCTGGACGCCATGGATGCCAAGAAACGACGGCAGCAGAACTTCTGAGTGCTGCTCCCTGTTGCCTTCTCCCCTTGCCTGGGTTTCCCAAAACCACCTGTTTAGCACTAAATTGATCTGTGTCCCATTGACTCAGACGAACTAAGATGACCGTAGTGCTCCTTTTGGAAGCCCAGTGCTGTTCTGACCTGGTACCGACTGACTGCTAACTAAGTTCTGACTGCAGGAGGAAAGGACAGTTGGCCTTCATGGTGGTCTATGGAAGTGGATAGTCCTTTTCCAGTGTGACGTCCATTTTGGCTCCTGTAATAGAAATCCACACTCATGAGCCTTGCTACTTTGTCTCAAACCTGTTCTCTTCCATTCTGATTCTTCTCTGGACCGGTGGTAAAGACGAGCCTCCTCCCAGTCCCTTCTTACTGGTTTCTACAGTTACTGTGAAGTTACTTTCCCATGAACGACCCTCAGGACAATGAGAGAACCAAGCCATGGCCATCATTCATCTGAAAGTCATGAAATGCACTTCCCCTTTCCTAGTGAAAATTACTTTTCATTACATGCAGCTTTCTGGAAACCACTGTCAACACATAAGGAAGGATATCCACCCCGACACCCAGGCCAACATTGCATCTAGCTTTTAGCAGCAGCAGGGGTAAACCGCAGCGTTGAATAACCAGTGGTCTTTTTTTCCTTGAACTTTTTACTTTCATTGTACATATAGTATATAACCAAGTTTGGAAATGTCCACAACAAAAGCTGTGGAGGTTTGTCATTGACCAAAGACAATCAAGATGATTATGATTAAGTTGAGAATGCCTTAAATTTGAAACCTGGTTTTCAAAAGCAAAGCAATGTAAGTACCCAAGTAGTTGGATGGCTTAGCCCATTTTCTCGCTTGGAATAAGTTTAAGTGGATTGTGAAAGCCGCAATGTTTGTCAAAATAGAATGAAATAATTTGGATAGTAAAGAACGGATCATGCATGTCTTCAATCGTTTGTGGACCATAAAACTTTGAATTTGAGTTTATTAGTCTATATTTCATTTCTTTAAATGTTTTTTTTTTTCATGTATGATGTTCTGAGCTACTTCATTCATCCAGTGCACCAGCTATATTGGCAGACTCCATGTATCTTAGTGCCTCATAACACCCCTGTCCCAGTTCTCTGTCCCCTCTCTGAGCACAGACTCACTGACTGCTCTCCATGAATTGGAAATCAAAGCCTTTGGCAAATTGATCCACTGCTCTCCTTGAATTGAAAACCACAGAACCGGCACAGAAATTCATTCCTTTGTCCAAAAAAAAAAAGTCCTCTAAGATTTCCATACAATACAAAAGCATTCCAAAATCCCTGTAGGACGTCTGTCTTAGTCTCACTGGACACGTTTTCTGTTAATTTCTTAAGGATTGGTTCTAAACTATATTAAGATTAAATTCTTCAGATTCAATTAGGATTTTCCCATCGAGGTCCAGAAGGGCGTTTTTGACCAGGGTTCCTAAACCAAACCTAGAGGCATCTTCTATGTAAAGCAATGGAGAAGCTGACAACAGTTCAGGGCTAATTGTGTTAAACTATAGGCTTCAGGGCATGACTTGTACTGTAAACTATTGCATGGCTGTAGTCTGCTTTAGGAGAAAGGCTTCTGACATCAGATTGAGATAACAGACTCAAGATATTGCCTGATATACTTGGGTTAAATAAGTATATTTCAGCAACCCAGCGTGAGAAAGCAAACTATCTCTCCCCCAAGTTGTTGTTTTCCACTAGACTATAAAAGGCTAATTGTGTCCCGATGTTGAGGCGAGAAGTTATAAATGAAGGAAATGCGGTGAGGTGCCTGATAAGAGATATCTGTTCATGTTCTGTTCGTTTTTGACAGCAAGGAAATGTTTTTCATGATGCTGTCCAGGGCAATGATTGAATGTGTGGTGTGAAATCTTTTCTCCTTTTTATGTAAGTGAGGTTAAAAGGCTAATATAGTCTTATCGTTTAGATCACTTTACTGAAGGTATACAGCTATGATAGTTCATAATAGTGTATGTGCCATTGGAATCTTTTATAACAAGCTAATAACATGTTTGGTGTCTTTATGAAGGAAACTACTGGCTGTAATTTGATTCGGGTGTTGATGTAGGACATTATGAGTTATGACACTTTAAATTAATTCTGACTTATAATACTACATGCATGTATACCTGCAGTAAAGTGTCCATTTGCCTATAAGTTGCTGTTACATCCATATGAATGTTAATATTCAGCCTTGGCCCATACAAATTACTTATAAAGTGATGTTTTAATGACACAGTGATCTTATAATTGGACTTGTTACACTAGCAGCACACCTTTTATGTCAATTATCTGATCAATAATGTGGCCAAATTGGGTGATTCAGGTTTAAACACCTGAATCCAAATTTGAATCGATAATATCTCTGATGCTAAGTCAACATCTGTTGTTGTTTTGTTTTGTTTTTCTTCACATTTTGTTGTTTTGATGCACAAACTTAATGGGACCAGGTCGACCAATGCTTTTCACAGAAATCATTAACATGCTCGTCATGAATTTACCTTGTTATTCGCTCATAAATGCTTTTCACTCTTTCTATATATATTAAGTCTGCAGAGCATTGGCAACTTACAAGCATTTCACACTTATTTATTAAATGTTTTTAAACTTTTGCTTTTTCTTTTTGTGACACTGGTTTAAATATGGTAGCTGATTTAGCTGTTAATATTTTTGCCCTTTGTCAAATATATGTGGCTTGGTTTATGCTTGTTTTAGACTATGCATGTTTATGATTATGTTTGCTGTGTAGTGGAATGATAATGTATTAACTGCACAGCTAGAGTACTGTCAGTTTGGAAGGTGGCTTTTTCAGCTTTTAACACAAACTATTTCCTCTGTACAGTAACATACCCAGATGAAAGATCATGTTGGTAAGAATCTGCCATATTCAGTAGAGTGATCTGGAAAATCACTTTTTTTTTTTTCTTTTTTTTTGTATGATTTCGTTTCATTTTATTTCACGATTATTTCCACTATACACATGTAATGACTGAGGGTGAAGAGTGGAATGTAACCATATGTTTAAAACTCTAATTTATTATCTGTTTGTTATACTTTATAAAGTTTTGAAAAGGTGCAAGTAATAAAAGTTCCTTATAGGCAATCCTACCTGCACTGGAATGCTTTTATCTTATCTTAAACATAAAAAGACGGCTTTCTTTACACACTTGAACTTCTGGGTCTGGGTCTCTCCCAGCAGAAATCATCATATATCTATAATTGTTCATCCAAGTGAAGACACCTGTCGCTACCGTAAGTGTTCTACTATGAACGCAGCTGTTTTTGACCTACATGCTGCTTGTACGCTATATCCAAGAGATACCATTGCTAAACAATGACTGCTCATCCCTTTCACTTTCATACTCGCCTATGAAAAATGCAAACATCTTTCAAACTCTTTCCAAAGCGTCCCTAAAAATTACGCATTCTCTTCTTGAGAGACAGTACGGTCGATGCCTGACAGCTGTCTTTGAACAGGCTGCTGAAGGAGTCACGCTCTTCCTTCCACCCATTCACAACCACTCCGCAGTGTAGAGAGAGAAAATACCAGGAAAACATGTCTGCACTTAGTAGGAAGATCATCAACACTACTTCAGCTCCGTCTGCCATTGGACCATACAGGTAAGAAAACTAAATCAGTAAATTGTCATGATATTCTATCTATAGCGACACGTGGGGTGCAGAAGCTAGATTTTCTTGCAGTTAGTCGGCCTACAGCTGAATGAATGGGAAACCAGTCAGTGTAAAGTCAAATATTTGATCGGGGGCGGGTCAAAGTATAAAGTTAACTCACCTGCTTGAGGCTCGAGCCCGTAAAACTCTCGTAAACAGTGCCAAAGGTTTTCTCTGTAAGCGGTGCAGTCTCAAATCTCTGTCAGACAGTAGACAGGCGCGATGGCAACACTTCGTCGACAAATCCCGTACACACCAAAAGCCCCTGTCAGACAGGGCATCTACAGGTAGGGGTGTAATTTCTCTAAAATATCTGTCAACTTCAGATAGGCGTGAACTTGCTGTCCAGAGAAAATAACTTTAATTTGTGTGTTTGCTTGATTAAAACCTACCTATCACGCTGAAGTTAAACTTATTTAGAAGTAATGATAACTCTCCAACCAGTGGCATGTTTTCTTCTTCATTAATGAATTCTTTGCCATCATTCATTCATTGGGCTACTACAGAAAGTGAGGGGTGTTCCTCCTCTAGCCAATTGGCTGCCAGTAGGTGGGGTTAGTTTGGCAGCATGGAAAGCAGCAGCCAAACTCCAGACTGTGTAGTAGAGCAGAGAATGAATAGATCCTTGACCTTGACACTAATAACCTTGACACTAAAAACTTGAGGAAGATTAGCAGACTGTTTACAACTTACATCTTGATACAAAACAGTTGTGACACACTTTTTCTGTCCACACTTTACCCTGATGTGTTTCCCTCACATGGATTTAAATTAAGTGTGTGTGTGTGTGTGTGTGTGTGTGTGTGCGTGTGCGTGTGCGTGTGTGTGTGTGTGTGTGTGCGTGTGTGCGTGTGCGTGTGTGTGTCACCTCCAGTCAGGCGGTGGTTGTGGACAGGACCATGTACATCTCTGGTCAGTTGGGGCTGGACGTGGCCTCTGGTCAGCTGGTAGACGGAGGGGTGCAGGCCCAGGCCAAACAGGTGAGACTCAGGGGCATCAATACAGTTAATATAGACTTACAGTATGGACCAATGACTGTAACATATATATATATATATATATATAGTATATATATATATGTGCTGTCTTGAGCCTTAATTTTCTCAAATTTGGATCTCTGGCTGAAAAAGTTTCAGGATCCCTTCCAAACTCTATAATGCCACTTTCTATACTCGTAACACAAAATTAAATTTAACTTAATTTTTTAGATTTTTCATATAGTGCTTTTCAAAAACAAAGTTCCTCACAACCAAAGAAAACATAAACAATTGACATATATCAGCAAAAATAAATGACAAACAAAGCAAAAAAAAAAAAAAGTTAAAATCACTAAAGCCAAAGAATCTGAAGTTTGTTTTAAACACTGACACTGACTAAATCTAAATAGACAAATTCCTCAGGCCTCGATTGAGTGGCTATGACATCTAAAAATCTGAGCAATTTATAAAGAAATATTTTGTATTGAAAATATGTGAATAAGCAGTTGATAGGCTGGGCGTCATGATGTCATTCCTCCCTCCCTCCTTCTCTTCCTTCAGGCTCTCATCAACATGGGGGAGATCCTGAAGGCTGCTGGTTGTGACTATGGCAATGGTGAGATCTCACCATTCTCACCACACCATTCATCATTTAAGCCGTCGGTCACACTGTTCATGAGTTTTGAATGTTCAAATCATACTCTCTGACAGAATACACCTTTCTGTTTCAGTGGTGAAGACCACTGTGCTGCTCGCAGATATAAATGACTTCAACAGTGTCAACGAGGTCTATAAGACATGTAAGTCAATACATTGGTTCTTTTTTTGTTTGTTTTTTTGCGACCAAATGTTTATTGAAATGAAAACACACAATTTACAACCAAAAGCACAACTTATTTGAGTTTAACAACAATAACAGAGGTACATACTGAAAAATGATGATAATAATAATAATAATTAGAAGAAAAAATAAAATAAAATGATCAATTTATAACAAATGCTATGATATTATAATCTACATACATAAAATCCACAAGGAACCAAATGCAGAAGGTAAACAGTAAGTAATACTTTGTTTTTTCATTTTGGAAAATAATTGAGGTGTTTGAAAATAATGGATGTGCACTTGGTTTGGTTTCCTAAGGGAATGGAAAAAAAAATTGTATTCTTAGAAAATGATTTGTACCAGTAGCCACATGAGGGCGCCCTTTGCCCATATGATAAAACCCCTAACGCACTGCAAAACCTGCCAGATTCACTTTACATAGCCCTGATTATTGTGCTCCTGTCACTTCATAAATAACATGACGTCATATCACATGCACGAAATTTACTGTTAGACATTCGGACATGAGTCACTGCTTGCTGTGTGACTGGGTTAAGGGCTCATTTTATATTATATCAAGCCTGTCAGTGTGGTGCAGTGCCCCATCAGCACTTCCTTCATATATATTTTATATATTATATGGCAGCAGGATTGTGATTAGTGATTAGTGATGCTGCTGAAGTGTCCTGGAGTAAGACACTGAATCCCTACCAGCTGACCCAGTGCTCCGTGGAGGGGGGGGGGCAAGATAAAAGACAAACTTCCCCTTCAGGGTATCAGTTGCAGTTCTCATCAGGGTTGGGGCCATTCATGAACTGAATTAAGAATGCATGGTTAATTCCAGTTGGATGGAGTTGGAATTGGAATGTCACCCAGCTCTATGGAAACAGAATTGGAATTGAATTGGAATGACAGGAAACAGAAGTGAATTCCATTAAATTCCACTTCTAAGAGAGGCTGTCTTGACTTGCTCAACATTATAAATCAAACATTATGAATCAAATAAAAGACAGTTAAACAAATCAAATACATAGTGTGTATCTATTACGATTACATCAAATACCTCCTGAAAGGTACCTTTAACATTTTATGATATTCAGTATTGATAATATATAACAGTATGTTTGATCTCAGATATGTGGTTAAAAAAAAAAAAAACATGGAATTTCAGTGAAGTAAATTCAACTTCATGAAATTCCAATTCAATCCCAATTCTGTTTCCTGTAGGTTTTATCAAATTCCAATTCCAATTCCTCAGTTGAATAGGAATTGATGAGTTCATTCATGAATTGACCCTGACTCTGACTCTCATATTGTCTTGGTTGACGGTCAAGTTTACATTCCCCCCAGTTCCTAGTGAAGAGCACCGTGGCTCATATTGCGTTCTGACATATCCCAGAAAATGACTGCTGACAGGGCGACGGGTCACCTGATCATCTCATCCAGTGCGCCCTGAAAGACGGGCTCCGTCAGCTGTTCCTACACTCCGTACGAACACAAGCCCCCGCTGTGCAGTCTGGGCATTTCCTCTTTGATCACGGCGGATAGGTGTAATGGAAGCTGAAGCGCCCAGTGCGTTGTAAGTGGACACCGGCGTGCAGGCGCACAGATGTAACCCAACCCCTCCCAGCCAGCCCCGCCATGCCGACCCGTGGCCCCCAAACTCTACTCCATAACCCTCCGCTGCAGGCGGGAACTCTCTCTGACCCTGGTGAGGAGGACTAGAGGAGAAGTGTCCAGTATGAGCCAAAGTCATGAGAGTTTTGATTACTCAGACTGGTGGGGAGACTCTCACTTTGCTGGGCGGGAAATTAACACCAACAGACAAATGCTGATAAGTTTTCACTGTGGCTGGAAAGTTTGTCTACTAGCAGCCACTGTGGCAGGTAACAAACCATAATTTTGAGGTTCATATCTATTCTAAATATTGACTTGTCTGGTAAAATATTAAGCGTCTGATGAATTTTAGATGTACCAGCTATTGCCAGTCAACAAAAAAAGTTTGCGTCCATTTTAGAATTGCTGATTATTACATGAGTTTTTGTGTGTGTGTGAGAGGTTTTTTGTATTTTTTATGTTCCCCCTGTCCTAATAGTTGCTATAATCATCAGCCTTTAAAGAAGAGTACCGCTGAATTTCAGCATTCAACTGTTATTTATAGGTCTTGGGTTCAATGTATATTAGTCAGCAATTGCTTTGGTTTCCTATAGCCAGAAGTAAGAGGCTGGAGTAATCTATACTGGTGCTTAGTAAAGATGAAAAGGTTGGCTGTGGCTTGTTTTCTGATTCAGAATTGATATCACTACTACAAAATAACAAATGTTTTTAGTGTGAAATCTCACATTTAGTTCAAAAGCTCAGCTCCTTTTCACTGTCAGTGCAACAGATCAACGCTGTACATCTTTCAGACATCACACTTCAGAGATTAGTCTCTCTGCTTGCTTGGTTTTAGAGAGAATTGTTGATACTCTTGAACATTTCTGTCCTAAACCATAAACCACGAGAATAACAGCAATCTTAAACAGAGTATTTCCCTCTAAAAGGTAGCCACTGTGAAAATACATCTAACTTAATATCTAATTCAGTAACTTGTGTGAATTACAAACACTCCATTTTTGTTGTAGGTCAAGTCAAGGATCATCAACAGAAACTTCAAGGAAATGAATACAAGTTCCAGTAACAGCTGGCTAATTTTGAAGTAGCCATAAAAATACCTTGTCAGTCCAAGTGGAAGTGTAATGTGTGTTTTTCCTCTTAGTTTTCAGCAGCAACTTCCCTGCCAGAGCTGCCTACCAAGTCGCTGCTCTCCCCAGAGTAAGCATTAAAAAAAAATACCTTTACATTACATACACTGCATATTCCTCATAAATACACATGGGGAGGTGGGAAAGCATTCTAACAAGGTAAACTCACTCTCTCTCTCTCTCTCTCTCTCTCTCTCTCTCTCTCTCTCTCTCTCTCTCTCTCTCTCTGTCTGTCTGTAGGGTGGACTGGTGGAAATCGAGGCAGTAGCTGCACTCGGCCCTCTGTCAGACTCCTGACTAGCCGGCCACATTACACACAAGTTGTAGTCGAACCATCAAGTGACCTTATAGTTCCACTGTAGGAACCTTCCACTGTTTTTTCCAGTTTACACATGAAAGACCAAACTAGGATGTTGTTCATTTTGTTTTTCCTTATATGCAGGATTGGAAATATACTTCCTTCTCCACTGGTCGCTCCAAAGAAAACTGATTGGTTTCCAGTGAACTTTAGAGTAAAAACACTTCATTCATCAGCATTTGGCTTGTGGCTCATATTAATTTCCCACCCTAGTTACAGGATAACCTTGATGAAGTGGGATTGTACCAGTATTACCAGTCCAACATTCACTGGCCACAGCGGACAGATGCAACGCCATATGAACTTGCTGTTTGTACTTCCTGGTTTGGTAGCTCATTTCGTTTTTGTGCCAGAGAAAAGCCAACCTACTTGAAAGGAGCTCTCGTTAATCAATAAATGCAGTAAAAGCTCAGATTGCAGAATGGTTATTCTCCCTAAAATGTCACATCCACTAAATGCAATTAGACATTTATATATGCAACAAAATACTTATAGATGTCATTTCATGGTGTGTTTTTTTTCCATTTCCTGATGTTTTACACCATATTACAGCTTTGATGAGTTTTCTTGCTTGAGAGAAATAATGACACAACAGAAACAACGAAGTGCTCTCACATGTTTACTCTTATCTCATGCATGCTCATCTGAAACTCATATTACTGACCAGAATCAGTTTGACAGTCCTCATTATGTGTAAGTCTACACACACAAACACACACACACCAGTCAGTTCCTTATATCCCTAGCTCCCTTACAAACATGGTCATAAAATCAAAGCCAATTACCCAAACAGAAATGTCATTTTAAGATCTAATCTACTTTGGCTTTGCTTTTCTTAAAACTATAATTTTGTAGAAAAGTACAGAATGGGTTCATGGGTTCAAGTTAGATTTCCTGATTTAATATGAGAAATATATGATGCTTCACAAAATGTGTAATATAGAATCTCTATACAGGTGATAAATAGATTGAAATTTCAGTTGCAATCGATCATTAAAGTTTTTCTCAAATGATTATATCCTCTTAAAATAAACACACCCAGTGCTATAGAACTTTCTCTATATACAGTTTTGCAAGCAGAAATCGCAGCCACACACCATCGTGAGAGGAAGAAGGCACAGTGATGACTGAGGGACCCGACTGAAAGTAGCTATCGCAGGTCTGCATCTTGGCAACAAGGTGATGTCTCTCACACACACACACCCCTCCACACACATTCACACACACATGCACACAGACAAGGTAGGACACTTCTGTTCAGCCATCCACATTAGTTGCACTTCACTGACTGGGAGCTGAAAGCACAAAGGGGGGAAACGTCTTAGTAATGTATAGATGTTGCCGTATGGATGTGGCTTTATATGTAATGTGTGAAACTACAGCGCTGCTCACCTGGTGTCTCATCTGTTTGGGGTTCTGATTGGGCAGCCGTGGCCTCAGCACTTCCTGATTATTGAGAGAGGGGGAGAGAGAGAAAGAGAGAGAGAGAGAGATTTGTCTATGTGAATACCAAGCATAATAACATTTAAGACCATTATAACAGACATGGAGTGAGTCTACACTAAAAAGTCCAAGGCAATAAAAGCTTCTTAAAACAGAAATGTCAACTGAAAGCAACACGACTTAATCCATGTCAATAATATACAAAGAAAAACACATTGATCACATTCAAATTCACCCAGATGTGTCACATCTGTCTCAAAACTTCTACAGTTATCCATCAGAGACTTGAGATTGTAGATTTTTTTTTTCCACCCCAACTGATCCAAAAACTGGAAGAGCTGCCATGTCCGCCGTGCTAATGTGACACTCGATGCCGTCTCTTCATTGGCTGTGAAACGGAGGCAGGGAGGCTCGGTGGGCCTGACATCATTCGTCGCCAGTGGCAGCCCTGTGTGTGTTGGCATGCTCTAGTTTCCCCGCGGACTCAGATTGCACCTTTGTGACACCCTGCCGACAACAAAGTGCTGGCAAGACAGACGGTGCATGCAGACGGTCCTGACCGGGGCTGTGGTCAAGCTTAAGCTGAGTGTGAGTCTGAGACCAAAGAGGGGTCGAGATCAAGTATAGGCCAAGATCAAAGAGAGGGAAATCTTTTCATGGTTATGGTACTTAATTGGTGGGATACACTAAACATTTTGTAACTAGACTGGACTGGATGACAGCCTAATACACTGGAGAAAATATGGATAATCAAATTTTCTTTAAATGTGTCAATTTTGTGCAATCAGTCAATCAAACTGGTCTTGACAGCTTGCTGTCAAAGAACAAAGAAAAAAAACGAATGCAATATAAGGAATAACCTTATATTTCTGCAATGTTTGTTACGTTGTTACATTGAATTAAATTGCATCATTAACCCGTTTTAAAACCAGATTTAAACCAGCAGACTCTCTGAAACAACAGCACAGCACTCTGAAACTGTTGGATGAAACTTCAATGTATTAAGTTATTTCCACAAACCCAACCAAAGAGTTTCAAATGTGACACTAACGGCACAGTTGCAGATTGGTGTATGTGCTGTATGAACTGAAGCAGGGTTGACACCTACACAACATGGCTCTTTCCTTGTAAAACTATCAGGGAGAGTTGAAGGACTGAAGGCTGGAGAATCACAGCTTCCCATCCTTGTTGAAACTAAAACTATAAGTAGACCATGACAATAGAAAAATAACATTTTTGGTGGGACTATATGGTGGTTATCCAGTGATGCAAAATAAATGTCACATTGCATAGAGGGTTGATTATGTTCCCAGTGTTTCTAAGCTTGACTACCTTGTCCCTCCTAGTTTAATGGCCTGCCTTACAGGGTAAAACATTTTGCATTGGACAGACAGGAAAATTAGTTAACATCATGAACTTATGGCCTGCCCGTCATTTGCATCATGAAGCAATAAGTGGGAATGATAGCAGCTGTTCTGTCGAGTCGCTCTCTGTACAGCACTTCCCTTTATAGATAATCACTTTGAGTCAAGTTTGGCTGGAGGCGTGGAGATTACATTATATTTCATCACTGTGCAGACCTTTCCCCCTAAAGTGTTCTCGAGGAAGGAGGTTACAGCATGGATTGCTATATTGCACACACTGTAAGTAAGAATTTGTTACTGCATCCGTCTGGGACACACAGTCTGTCACCAGAGGGTCAGGAGTGGAGCCTGTAAGCAGGCAGGGGTTCAGTGTCTGGTTCATGGACCCCACATGCCATTTGGTGAACACCTTACAAGTATCCTGAATGCATATTTGTTTAGTACGGGTGGTTGAAGAGTTTAAACCTATAAACCTGGTAAAGTTTATGCCATCCACTAACCACAGAGCTGTCTAGGCTCACCGAGCTTTAACACACTGGCTTGCAGTCAAATCATGCTAATTTTTTTTCTTGCTATCCCAATACATCATTATGTGCGCGCTATCATACAAGAAGCCTATCAGCTTAAGTCATACTTGATATTTGCATATGGCTTTCCCATGCCAGGTATTGAGCCCATGCAGGCTGCCTGGTCGAAAATCAAGAATCCTGACTGCTGGACTGGAATGACATTTCTAGAGTCACTTCAGTGAAGATGTCAACTCAAGTCAAGTTTATTTGTATACAATTACGGTCTCAAAGAGCTTCACAAACTCACATTTTAATGCAGTAAATGAAAAATTAAAAACATCTATCACTGGGATTAACAAACTTTTCAGCCACCAGGCTACCCTAACAACCGTTATACATGCATATACTGCTGAAGAAGAGAGGGGAAACTGTATATTCTAAACAGTTTTTAAATTTTTGCTGCTCTACTTCAATGAAAAGACCCTTCCTCCAAACAAGCATGAAACAATGCCACACTCTTAGAGGTTTATAAAGATTTTTCGAGTGCCATTTAATCACTGATCCTCATGAGATCCCTTTGTACTAACTAAATAATTGGCTGCGGGATCCATAAACACATGTCTGCGTCGTCTACCCCGGTGTGTTCATTAAAAGCCTAAGAAGTGTCTGTGTATTGGATACCGCCTGGTTACAGCCATTGTAATGGGACTGGGGAGGGTCTAGGGAAACACGGAGGGGACATTATTCACCTGGGCGCCCGTGTTCACTGGGTCACGGTGCAGAAGGCGGAGCGCCGCTCGGGTTACTGCTGGTCAATGGAACCATTTGTACATTGTGTCCTTAAGTAAGTTCCCGTCTCTCGTAGAGACACGCTAATATACTGTGACTGTTGTTTACTGCCGATTGTGGTAGCAGCTTTAGGCAGAGCAGTGAACTTTAATGACTCCAAACATAGATTAACCCTAAACGGTTTTTAATCCATGTCTGGAAAAGCAAAAAAAAGATATAGTATTCCACTGGAGAATCTCCGAAGGCTCACATATTTACAAAATGTTTTCTATTAGAATAAATGAGTTGACAGTGACTGCCAAGATACAACTTGTCAACAGAGGTTCCACAAAAAAGTAACTTGCCACCCCTCTTCACACATGCACACACACACACACACACAAAACCCCACATGCCACCTCAGTTGTACAATATTCTGGATGAGCGCCAAGACAGCACTTCACTGTAACAGTTAACACACACACACACACACACACACACACACACACACACACACACACACACACACACACACACACGCAGGTATGCAATTCCATCCTTATCAACTTTGTGAAGCGCTCAGTGAGTCTGATACATGTCACATGACCGTCACACAGTCACACAGTCACACAGTCAGGTGTTAGGAGATAGGGCATAGGAGAGAAAAATAGGAAGCAGTACAAAATGGATATAGGGCTTAGAGCCTCGTTAGGGCTTAGGTCCCAACTTGAGACTATTCATTCTACTTCACTATTCATTCTACCCAGCATGTTCAGAAGGAAAACAACATACAAAATATGTTTGTCTTCAGTCCATTATCTACTAAATATTTGTGTATCCTAAAAATCAGCCTCAAAATTCTGGTTTGTGAATGAAATTCCATTACTGGCCCAACATTTTGCTAGTTGAAATGTCACTGGCCTGCCACAATGCTGGTTTGCACTCCAACCTACCTTGATCCGGAGCTGCAGCCGCAGGCTCCGAGGAGCTAGCCCCCTCCGCGGCGCCGTCTGCTGCTGCCGGAGCTCCCTCGGGTGCTGCTGCCTCTGCAGGCGGGCTGGCCGCGGCCGCCTGGGCCTCCTCCCCTGCTGGTGGAGCTGCTGCGGGGCTTTCTGCAGGCTTGGCAGCTGCAGCAGCAGGTGTCTGGTCCGGGATAGTTTCACTGTCCTCAGCTGCTTTGCCAGTCTCATTGGCCGCCCCTATCAAGAACACAGGTATTATCAAAGCACTTTATCCAAGCAGACACAAAGATCTTGGAAATGGTCTTGGTCCTGAGTATTATGCTAAATGTCCTGCTTAAGTATCTGTAACACTTTGAAGTCTCCCACGTAGTTTACAGATATTAACTCTGTTGAATTCACTGTAGACCTACACTGAATCTAACAACTGCACAACTAAATAACTATATATTGTAATTTCAGTATAATCTATCCATGTATTATGTAATAATCTATTACTATCAAGTCTGCGTTTGTTGACAAGTGTTTCAGTGAAGAATAGCCAGCATGACAAAAATGAATAAAAATGAATGTGGCCACGCACATTTGTTTTATTATGTTACACTATACATGTACTGTATACTGTACTGGTGCTGTTCATGTAAGATTGGCTGTAATAAAGGGGAAAACATTTTCACTTTTAGGCAAGTGTTAAGTTCTATCACATTATGAAGCCATAGACCTACACAAACAATGTCTCACTATATCACAGTATGACACCAGGGTAAGGGTTAGTGTTTATTTTCCACTGGGGTCACCTATGCTAAACATGTGTACCCCCAAAGCACTGTAAGCTGCTTTGGGAAAAAAACCCTTCACCAAACGCATCTGTTATGAAAATGTCTCCCACTTCACCCCACGAATGGTTAACCTCATGGCAACACAGCACAACAGCAGCACTTTCTCCCGTGGCGGGTGGGGGGGTATTGTATGGTGACTGAGAGCCAACACAAACAAACACGCTCAGACCCAGTCAGGAACAACATCAGAAAACAAACACTAGAATTTCATTATTTAACTGAGTGAGAACCTGGAGCAATAATACTGAAGTCTTGGATTTCCCTCTTTTTTTTTTTAGTCCACCTTGTATTCATGCTGCCAATGTGATGCCAGCAAAGCGTGTGTAACTCCGAGCCACAATGACTCCTATCATTCATGTGATCTACGGCCAAACTGTATTTCTGGAACTATTATGGGTGCCACGCAACAATGAAAACAATTTAGGGACTATTGTACACTGTTCAGGCACCGTTTGAAGTGCTGTAGGCTTCATTTAGACTGTATGACTTTGGACCAGCTGGTAAGGATGAATCTACCACCTTCACACAAGACAGTTATCATAGCAAAAACACAATTAATATTTCACACATTTTAAGAGAATGCTGATACATTTATCTTGTGTTGGATTCATGTTTCATAGCATGTTTCAGAGCAGAGCGAGTGTGAAGATAAGAGGCAGATGCAGGCAAAACGGCCTCTGACCACAGGGATTGAACTCCAGTCTCTGATCACTGGACCATGCAAAGTTACCACATTTCACCCAAATGTAGAGGAGCAACAGGAGAGTGTGCGCAGTTCACTGGAAAACTCCCAAACGGCATTATACTAGATCAACTGCAGTTTGGTTGATTTAAGTGGGGAAAAAAATGTACGTTTACTCTTCTGTTACTTATCATAATCATGTAAAGGGAAGAATAAGGTGTGAATTAAAGCGCTTATATCTCAACTATGAATCTCCACACAGCTGACACATAATCTGAGTCTACACCAAGTGTTAATGATTATGTGTATTGTCACTAATACACATTTACAGCCTCCAACCTCACAGCTCATAGCTTCAAGAACAGGTAGGTGTGTGTTCCGCGATATCGTGATCACTTCCTTTTAGATCATGTTCCTGAACGATTTGCATTACAAATATTTGCATGGGATATATAAGTCTTCACCTTCAACCCATGTGCTGGGAGTGCGTTGCTTCAACCTTAGCTAATAAATGCGGGTGCTTGAAAAAGAGGGGCTATTGTTGGGAACATTTGACACCGAAAGTAATTGTGACAACTGTAATAAAACTGAGGAAGGGGACCGAAGATCTGCTTTTGGACATTACAATAGATACAGAAGTAATGTCTATTCTAGGGTCTATTCTAAAATGCAGAAGTTTACTTGATATTCATGACTCAATTTTCCTAACACAAATGATTGCATTCTTTAAAATGTTCCTAGGTAGGTGTTGGTCTAAAGCTAGCCAATAATTTCAACAATATGACATAAAGAGTTCTGTTTCATATTTGTAATAATTTAGGAAGAGAAAGTAAGTTCCATTTTTCAAACAGAGAACAGTCGACTTAAGAGTGACATTTTTTGAATGCTAAACTAACAAGTGTTACAAATGAATAAACCTTGGGTTAATAAATGCCATTCCTCTTCCTTGAGAGTGATGAGCGGCGCCGGACCGAGGAAAGGAGCCATATGCAAAATTAAGAAAAGGTCCCTGCCAAATTTCCATCTGACTTCTAAGACCATGATAAGGTGAACAACTTCATGTCAAACAGCCTGTTCAATTGGGGTGATAAACCTGGAGAGGGACATGAAAGAGCAGTCTGAAGCAATGCCATCACCAACTGACAATAACTATGTGATCATTTATTGAGCCTTGTGGGGAAATGCTCTTTTTGCTTGCCCCCGCCACAGGGAGGTCAGAGGTCAGATACACCATAGAGATTCAGTGTCTTGCTCAAAGACACTTCAGCATGGTTGGGTGCTTGAAGCTGAATCCTCCAGCTGAGAGGCAGTCTCTAACTCACTAAACCACGCTGCTGACCAGATTACACTGAATCAGGCTGTGATCTAGGCTTACTTTACTGTTACTGTGCTTACTGTGTATTTATGTGTCTCTTTGTGGTGCATATGTGTTTCCGTAGTTGTCTTTTCATGGCACAATTAGGCCTTGATATCCCTAAAAAGCATTGCAGAGGGAGAACGAGAGCAAGAGAGACAGATTCAGAGAGAATGAATTCAATCATCCAGTTATTCTTCAATTCTCTCAGATACTTAGTCTGAGAACATGTGGATTTGCTCAAATGAAACTTTGATGATCCCTGGGGGAAACTTGGGTAATTTCTCCAGGTGGTGTCCTGCTGCACAGATTAAGTCCCTAGTCATTCCTTAAATGCTGTCTATTTAAAGGGGGATGCTGCAAAACACACCCACAGGATCCAGTGTTGGGGGTTTACCTTGAAAGGTGTGCTAGTTTGCACCATAGCTGGCTATCTCTGACCCAGGACAAGAAAGGTAGTGTCCAGAGCAGCTTCTCCATTTCCTTTTGAAACCATAGACTGTCACCGAATCCCCCCTCTTGCCACTGTCTCTCTCTGGGAGGACAGAGCCACGAACCAGTGTGTTAAACAATGACAATAGACTTTCCCATGCTGTCATTGTGGATCTCTGGCTTGTTACAGTAAGGATCCCAGAGTCTATAAACCCATCATGTTGTTTAAAGAGAAAGATGCCAACGGTTATTTATATTTAGACTTTAACAGAATACTGTTCCCTATAATTAAATGGATGATGCAACACTATATGGAGGATGGCAGGGAACTTTTCCATGATGATGCCATTCCATCAGTATTACAAGCATAAGGTATATTATCCTAAGAAACAAACTACCACAAGACAGATTCATTTTATTAAAACATCCGATTTTAGTAATTATTTATAGGCATATTACATAAGCCTAGATAGTATCATGTATGCTGTAGGGACGGCCATTAGCATTGCACTGCCAACCCTGCTTGCCCATACTAAAAAAACTTTAAAACCTACATATACTTTAGAGAGTTTAGAGATATTTTCAAACTATGAAAAACCTGGCCGAAAATATATTTGTAGCCTACATGTAGACGACATTCACTCAAAATATATCTGGACACTGGAAACACATTTCTGCCTATGCACTGCTGACAACATACATCTGCAAATATTTCCGAGTAGGCCTGTATCCATATCTAGAACTAGTAAGTAGCCTAGATGGGCATTTAAAATACATTTCGAATGAATGTCATCTACATGAGCAAAACTTTTTTTTTTTTTTTTTACCGTTTGCGACATATTCTGAAGTAGGCTATGCATTTCATTTTTAATGTTGGGTTGCTTGAACTGACCTGTCGTGCTGGCTCCGTTGCTCTCCTCGGGCTTAGCGCTGGGTCGAGTCGTGTCTACCGCTGCAGTTTGGGAACTGGTGGAGCATCCCATCCTGTCTTCTGCACATAGAGGACTAGAGGCTAAACTTCAGAGTCGGAGGTGAGGAGAGGTGCCAGCTGCACTGGTGACGTCCCGCATAGACAGCGTCTCTGTAAACGGAGAGGACTCCAAATTATGGACAGCAAAACCCCTGGAGCAAAGCAGACCGGTCGTCAAATTCCTCTAGTCGCGTGCGTAATTGCGCATCCGTGGACTTCCCCCACGTAAAGAGGTGTGTTCAGGACCTTCAATGGTGGCAACAAGTTCCTAGACAGTTTGACACGCAGGTGAAATGTATAGGCTGGCGTGTGCTGTAGGATAGGCTGTTTCCAGGAGGCTGGCACAGGAGGAGAGATACATTATTCAGTCAGTGTGCAGGAGCCACCTATCGGGGCGGGGAAAGTGAACCGGTAACGCGCTCGTCTCCCCCAACGACTAGCCTACTGTCGATGTGCCCTTGGGCAAAATCCCTTAGTGCCCATGATTCACAATTATTAAAGTCTAACTCAGTGAGGATGCTTGGTTCACTTACCTTTTCCAGTCACAGATTAATTCTCCTTCTACTTATTAGTTCCATAATCCTCTACCTCGAAATCAGTGGAGCCCTTCACAGTATAAGTAAAGGTTCAAACCAGGCTAAATTCTCAGTGGCGAATCTTGAGTTTTGGGGGCCCTGGGCAAAGAGCATTCTTGGGGGCTCACTCACCCTATGCTGGCAGATAATCGGATAACAGACTGAGTCAATGAACAAACCTGTCCTTATGGCTACCACTTAAAAACATAAAACATTGGCTCACAAGATACTAAAACCTTATATTAATAACAGTACATGGGTAAAATTTGTATATTCATCTGCATGTCATCTCTCTCTCTCCCTGCCATGCCTGCCAGGTCCATGCGCTTCTGCTCAGTTGTTTGCATATAAACCTACAGCATACCACACTTTTTCATACATGTTTCAATTTGTTTTTCCTCCCAGGCAGCCATTTGTTTCCATGCATTTCCCTACCGTAGGAAAATCAACTTTCAGAGACTTGAAACTCGCTTTAGATAGGTAATCCATCAGTGAAGATCCTGCTTTGTGTGATAATTTAGTTGTGCTGGTGGGAAGCTCCGACGTCCGGGACTGCAGCAAATACTCGTAATTCCGATTATTTACAACATTACTTGAAGGCAGGATAAGACAATGGGAATCTTTCATAGATATTACACCAATAAAGAGGTTAAAATGTAACGAAAGCAACGACCAATCTGTTTAGATCAGTAACTGTAATGTGATTACTGAAATTGGAACAGTAATGCCTTACTTTACTCTGTTACAGGAAAAAGTAATGTGATTACAGTAACCCCCCAATACTGGTTGGCACATTTGGGTTGGAATCTTTCAAAGTAATTGGAATAAGGTTTTAGTCTTTTGTATTTTGGATCCCCAATTACTACGGTATTTAAAGTTGTTTTATATTTATGTGTTATCTGGCTGACTGCAATCTTGCCGATGCTTTGTGTTTTCCTAAAGAGGTAGCAATAAAGACAAGTTTGATCACTGAGTAGCCTACAGTCTATGGTATCCGATTATTTGCCAGCATAGGGGGGGAACCCAATGTTCTTTGCCCTAGGGTCCCCAAAACTCAAGATTCGCCACTGCTGGGGACATGTGAATATTGGTAACAGCAATTGTCTGGGAGCTGTGGCTTTATCCCTTGCACTCATTATTAGTTGCTTGCAATCTTATTTTGTATTGTAGCACTCATATCTGACTGGATAAGAGCGTCAACTAAATGCCTTGAATATGAAACAAATCAACCAATTCTTGGGTAGACAACATAGTTTTTTTTTTATTATTCAAAACATACAATAAAGTAAAACATTAATAAAAAATAAACAGCATATTAGTTAACCTGTATTTATTATTATTAGCCTAATATAGCCTGTATTTGTTTAATATTTTAGGCTACTGGGAGTTTTTTTTTATTTTTTATTTTGAAGTGATAAACTGATCCAGGATCCGCGGCGAGGAGTTCATTCTCCGAAATCCCCTCCTCTCGCGATATCATTGATTTTTTAGTGACGCGCTTGTCAGATTATTAGATCTACAAACCATCTGCAACGACTCACTTCTGCTATTTTTACCGCATTGTCAACAAACGTGTAATGCAAGGGTCAGTGATCCTGCGCAGCTCTCGTTCACGCAGAGCCACGAGAACAGGCAGATAGAAGCGCAATGCACGATGGGACTTCCTTTCTCTCCGAGGCCATATTGGCGTTAACTCACTGTAAGATGAGCTCTGAGTTTTTTGATTAAAACTTACCAGTATTTGACCAATTTTGCATTGTATTCTTATCTAAGGCTTAACGACACATTTGTCCTTTCATCCTCTCGCTTCCAGGTTGGCCGGATCGGACTAAACAGCAAAAATGGTCGCCGCAAAGAAAACGGTGAGTGGCCGTCCGTCGGCCCGGGTGCACGCGCTGCTGTAGGGCCAGGCTTCTGCTTCACGTGGAAACATGTTTCTGTCTGGGCCTGCTAGCAGTTTAGCTCTCTGAATAAACATGTTTATCACACTTGACATGTACACCCTTGTGTTGAACTGTCGCCACGTATTTGCATTGTGTCTTAATAAGGCGCATGTGGATGTTGTCGTCTCTCAATATATTTGTCTGTCCAGCTATTTGTGTATTCTGACATCTGCTAACGTTAGTAACGTTAGCCGGAATTGAGCTAATCTTGGCTAGCAAGTTCTAGCGGCACGTAAAAGGCAGCGATGTTAGTTTACTAACCTTCCCTACCTATGTAAGGACACATCTGTGCTCCTCGTGTCCTTTCATTCAAATGACAAACAAACTTCCTATTTTTAATATGTTGAAGGGAGTCAGCACATCGCCTGGACAGGCTCTAGCTAGCTAGCTAGCTTGTGTTTGCCAAACTAGTCCGACAGTACAAACTCAATCACTGACTTGATTATTTCTGGGTTTTTAGAAAAAGTCCATGGAGTCTATCAACTCCCGACTCCAGCTGGTCATGAAGAGCGGCAAGTACGTGCTGGGCTACAAGCAGTCCCAGAAGATGATCCGCCAGGGGAAAGCCAAGCTGGTCATCCTGGCCAACAACTGCCCTGCCCTCAGGTATCTAGTTCAGGGCTTCCTCTGCATCAGTAATGCTGCAAAGAATAAAGTTATTCTATTTGATCCTTAAGTTAATATAGGCAAAAGATTTAGGTGCAATGACATTTGTAGTGCAGAGGGTTTCAGCCAGTAGACCCTGGATCTTGGATGTTGACCTTTTTGTGGGTGGTTGACGGTACTAATATTGGGACCAAAGATCATAATCTTATTGGAAAATGGGGGGGGTGGGGGGTGATATGCAGTTGTTTACATCTGATTACATTGTTTACAATGACTGCATGTACATTTTAATTAATATGGAGTAATACACTGGATAATGGCTGCCTAATGTAGGGACAAACTGCATAATTTTGCCCATCATTGTCATCAAAGGTTTGCATAATGAATTTAAGGATTTTCAGTGCAGCAAGACGCATGCAAACCATTGACACTGATTACATCATGTTCACAGCTTGATGAAGCTTGGTTTGAGTATCAAGTGGTTAGCATGCTGTGTTTTGTCAGGCAGTCAGTTTGCTTGCATGCCAGACATTGACCAATTCATGAAAAGCACAAGAGTGCTCATATTCCCTGATATGACACAGCTGACCACTGGTCTGCCCCATATTTTTGTCAGTGATCAAAACTCAGTTTGCATCTACACTTGGCCCAAGAGATGCGTGCCTGGCCTCTGTCAACATGTCAAAATATAAACTGGGCGGTGTGAAAGGGAAGAGTAATTAATTTCTGTTCAGAGGACTGCAGGGTAACACTACTTTTAGGTGAGAATAATTGCACTTTGAAAGTAACTTCCTTAATACTGCTCAGGTCAGGATGACATTTTGAGTGCCCGTAAGGTAATGCAGTAACAAACCTATAGCAATTGGGATTATGTACTTATGATAGTTAGACTTGCATTACACATAATACAGGTTACTATCTGATTTGTTGCACATCATTGATTTGAATGAGGTTCAGTGTCAAAGTAGACCAGTCAGCACCTTTTGATTTGGATCCCCCGTGTCTCGTCAGATTCACCAGTCAGCCATTATTGACACAGAGTTCCTGTCGTGCTGTGTTGTCTCTCACACCTCTCCTGCCTCTTTCCCCTGTCCAGGAAGTCTGAGATCGAGTACTACGCCATGCTGGCCAAGACTGGCGTCCACCACTACAGTGGAAACAACATTGAGCTTGGCACAGCCTGCGGCAAATACTACAGGGTGTGCACACTGGCGATCATTGACCCTGGTGAGTTGACGTCTCCCTTCCTGTGGTACCGTTGTTTCCCAAGCTGTTCTGCAACACCACACACCGTCAGCCATTCCTTTGGCTCTGCACAGCTGATTCAGTAGTGCTGGTCTGTTAGATGATCAGTGTTGTCCAGCACACAAAGGTTCAGCTCATCAGAGTGAGACCCAGTCAACAAATAACGCAGGGAAAATCTCTGAATTGGCCTTAATTGTGGTTTGGGAATCGCTGGTTTACCTGGGGTTTGTTTCAACTGTTTGATTTTATATTTTTTACTCCCGGCCCCTGTCGTTCCCTCTCTGCGAATTTATGCGCCTGTTGGATCTGCTCACTAAAGTGATCCAGTTCAGGACTAGTGGTTCGCTAGATGAGAGCCAGTTGGAGTGCTTGGTTGAGCTGACAGTACTGTCTGGCCAGTTCACGAATGCTCCGTTGGAGACATTTACCCTCATAATGGCAACTCTGTATTCATGTATTTATTTTAAAAATAATTAGTGACCATAATTGTTCTGTATCTGTTGGAATATATTAATTTTTACCCAGCTGACTGTCCCTCTCTCCTCCTCCAGGTGATTCTGACATCATCAGGAGCATGCCTGATCAGCAGCAGCCTCCTCAGTAGAGTCGTTCCCCCCGTTGTTATAAATAAAGTTGGTTGAAATACTACCTGTGGCTGTCATTTCATCTTTGATCAGTTGCCTGCACAAGAACTTGGGACAGGATTTTACTTACAATGCTGTCTTTAAATGTTTTTTTTTTTTTTATATATATACTGTATATTTAGAAGGAATTACATAAAAATAGTAGACAAACTTCCTGGTTCTCTAATGAAATTAATGGATGGCCTTGAAAGGACTTAATTTTTAAAAAATGTAAATAGCACCCAAATTCATTAGTATGCCTCAGCTCTCAACACTTCCCATCCTGAGGAAACCCTGGGATGAGATCTGCAGGTTTAAAATGAAGGATTTCACCAGGATTTCTTGACTTTATAAGATCACAATTAATAAATTATGCTATTATGTCTGATTCTGACCAATGTCATGTCTTGCCCCAAAACATGCCTTGAATTTCACAGGACCTTGAAAGTCATTTAAAAAATCATTCCTTGAATTTGATGTTCAAGGTAGTGTGGGAACCCTGTCTTTGCTTCAGAGCCCGATTCATCCACAAGAGAGCACCAGTGTCCTGTCTGACGGTCTTGGATAAGGTTAACCTGATTAGTCCAAGCATGTTTAAGGTCGAGGAGAGGGATTTCCCCCGATCTTGGCAAATCTGTTCACATGATGAGCCTGTCAGCAGAATCGTTCTCCATGGTAACAGTTATGGAATTCAACTGATTGATTTGAACAAAGCTCTAGACTGGTGTGAGAAAGCCTGACAGGATTTTGCAGTTATGCAAACCAACACGATGCGCCCAACTGTTAATACATCTCACCATGTGCATGTCAAAATTATGCAACCGCTGATCTTTTGTAAGGGTTTTTCTCATTTACATAAACCATGGGGATGACCGTCCGCAGTATCGGCTGCAGCCTGTTGACTGTAATCGAGTAAGGACAGGCTCCTTTCAGAGGTATTAAAAGCTTTACTGGGTTATGGTTGTCCCGGATGGTTGCACATAGATGTCCTCAGAATCAGATGTCTTGGCAAGGACTGAGAAGTGTGTTCTGTACTGCCCAGCAGTGTGGTTGGCTTGTCCAAAAATGAACAGATGGCTGTAGGTTTGCTGCTGATCAGCAGGGCTTGTTAAAATGTTTCAGCCCCAGACTCCCCAAAAACACACAGAGTCCGCCTGGGATCCAGGCTCATTAAAATGTTCTCATGTTGTGTTGGGAGCCACCAGAGACACGCCCATGACCCATTTTGGGTCCTAAACTATTAGTTTAACAAAAACTGCTACAGTCATCCTCAAATGTTTACACATTGGTCTGTAATTTAGCTCAAATGGAAGGATGGTGAATACCTAAGACTTTTTGTAGATGACATAAAAAAAATCAAAGTAATTGTACTTAATATGGATAAAATAGACAAATGAGGTGTCTCCTTCCTTAAGACATTGAAACCAGGAGTCAGAAAATCAAAATTCAAAGTCAAAATTAAAAAAAAATTCATTCCATATTAAGAAACTTACTTTTATTTTTATTTTTAAAGCAATCAAGTGTTAAATGCGAAGTGCTTCCAGATATAGATGTTTTTGAAGGGATAATGACTCACCCAAGTACTGTCCATATTTACTGGTGACATTTGTCCTTTGTTTTAGTTTTAGGAAGCTAAATTGAGACCTGGTGCATCAGCTGCCAAGCAAAAAAAAATATTCAGACTAAAATGGAAAGTCAATAATATGCCACAAATTAC
Organism: Centroberyx affinis; assembly: GCF_046629955.1. Taxonomy (NCBI): domain Eukaryota; kingdom Metazoa; phylum Chordata; class Actinopteri; order Beryciformes; family Berycidae; genus Centroberyx; species Centroberyx affinis. The sequence goes on from NW_027279526.1 coordinate 132,742, forward strand.
TAATGGCAGAGTAGCAGAGTGTGATCTGTAAAAATCAGTAGGAACCTTGTGATAACCATTACCCACAAGCTATGTGCCATTCAAATACTTTGTGTGGATATGGAGCTGCTTCAGTTCTCAGAGTGTCACATCTACCACAGTGTAACCTCTTATTTAATAGTATCTGTCGGACATTCGTTGGCAGGCAGAGGACTCGCAGCCTGTGTGTGGTGTGAATGGCATGCCGGAGCTCTTGCCAGCACAAGTGACATTTGTTACATTTATAACTCCAGAGAAGGATTAGTAGAAAGATACACTTAAGTCGTCCTTGAAGCAGTAATGGATATTTGTGTTTTCACCTCCACTCAGAGGCCCACATGCAGCTATGAATTATACAGACGTCACAGTGCAGCCACAAATCTGCTCCTCAGCGCCTTGCTGAAGAGCACTTTGGTAGTGCGAATGGGTAAAGCAGATAAGCCATTAGCTACTCTGGGTGTTACAGGCATTGTGGAAGAAAAATTTAACATACATGTATGAACAGCTGAACTGGTCATGATGAATGGTCACCTCACTGTAACCCTTGTGCCATAACTTACTGTGCCCGAGGTCTTGTTATCAGAGTGGCTCCTGGATGTCCCCGAGATGTCTGTGGAAGCCCTGACTTATCTGTTCTAATGTCAGCACACCCTGTACATCCTTGGAAGATACGGTACATAAAGGACTGGTCTTTCTATTCCTCTTGGAAGAAGTGTATGTAGCCTCTGAGCTGTGTGCATCTCTTCCTCTCATGAGACTCCTACTAATAAATATATATTCAAATTAGACGAACCTCTGACTCAAGAACTTTTTCCTCAATAGGCATTGAACCAGCAACCTTTTGGCTACACACACTGTGCCCGAGACAACAGCTCTCTCTATAGGCCTTTCTTTCTCAAAGCAAAGTGAATTTGCACGGGTCATATCAAATGCAACAATCATTAAGCAGCAGTGCCTGGGAAACTGAATACCAACAGTAGATTGTGTCTTCTGCAGTCACCTACACTGAAAAGTTAACTTCTCTGTTAGATCTGAATATATTATCTGAAATGCCGTTCATATGCTGTCCTGCCCTATATTTGATCCTAGATTTTATTTAAGAAAACATTTTGATGATTTTGGAAAGGGAAGCTCAAGCAACACACTTCCCCTCTCCAACAGGCATTTCAGGAATGAAGAAAAACAGCCTTATTTTCAGATTAACAGTCATATATACAGTGGAATTTCAGCTGGTTTCATTGAAATTTACTGAGCACATAGGGGACCATGTAAAAAAAAATCTAACAACACCAACATTGACATTGTGGGGTCTCTACATGACAGCAGTATATTTCCTATTTCCTTTGTATTTATTTCATTGAGTCTCTTTCATGCAACGGTCATATTTGCAATTTCAGACAAAATCAGTGGGTGAATCACCACTAAACCACGTGGTCTTGATCCCTGCAGGAGAATGCCAAGTTGTCAAGATTAGAAGCCACAGATTTATTTTTTTTTGCCCAAGATTGAAACCCTGGCCTCCCTGCAGGGAGCGGTTCATCCACACAGAGATAGAGATATAAGCCCTCCATCATCCATTGAGTGGTTTGGCCCAGTTTTTCCACTCATTGCCTCCCTAAGCCGTTTTCTTGATTCCCAATTAAATCGAATGAAATCATCCCATATGATCTGAACACGTGCCGTAGACGCCCCACGCCAAATGAGGGCAATACCTAACGGGACAGAAGGCTAGCAGAATGAAGTTGAATTAACAACTGTGGACAACCTGAATTAAAGCTCTTGTAGTATTCTTGTTGTTTTGGAGAGTATTGACATTCCCTTCAGTTATTTCTGGGTAATTTTCTGGTCTACAGAATTGTTATAAAATGCAATTATTTGTGATTTTTTGGTTGATTTCTGTATTCTGTAAATTCTATACAGTTACATACAATTCCCAAACAGATTCCTTCACACACATTTCTTCATTTTCAGTAGAAAATCAGTCCAAAAATCAACAAAATGGGCAAATGGAGTTTTGGAGTCATGGAGTTTTAATACTTTTTGAAGCAACTGTATGGTTTAGTTTAGTATTGGACTTTTTTTTATTTTTTTTTTACCATGAACATAAACTGACTGGTATGTGACATTGATTATTCCTCAGTCAGTGGGCTTAATATTCTCCCACAGTGACAGAGTGACATTATTGATCATGAACTGCTTTCATTGTCTCTAGGCAATGTCAGATCAGCACAGGCAGATGGAAAATAAAGTTGGACTCTATTTTGGACAGTATAGTCCATGCAGTCTTAGTTTATTATGCTGATGAAATATATTTAGTAGGTGTATTGCTGGGCAATGTGACTCTAAGCTTGTGTTAATCTGTCATAGTCATTAATCTGTCATAGTCAGTTATTTATAATATCTTATTATGAGGCACTGCATGTAGTGAGTTATTTTTGACAGTCTGTTTCAAGGTAAAAATGTTTGTACCCCTTGAAATTTCCATAAGAGTTCTGCTGTAAATTGTATCCAGGTCAAACAAACTACATGTCCTCTCTCGGAAATATCACCCCTTGTTGAAGCTCATGTTTTTGTCCAGCCGAAGCAGTATCCTCTTACAATAACAGCGCTGACCTGTGTTTGACAAGCATTTCAGCAAGAAAAGAGACAGCGTGTGACCTACTTGTTTTATTCCCCTGTCCCAGTGGCAGAAAGTAGGTGAGCGTGTCTGGTCCCGTCAGACCCAAGGTAATGCCAGCCTCCATTTTGATGCAGGGAAGCCAGCCGGGTAAATCCTTGCTGATCCGCCAGCTCCATCGTCCCGTCCCGCTGGGTGAGGGAGAGTGAAGCCTCGGAGGGCGGCGGGACACGTGCGGATCAGCTTGACCCCTCTCTCTTAAACAGTTGCAATCTTGAAACCCGACTTTTGGAATCAGCCTGTGGTGAGACAGTCTCAAGAGCGACCTGGTGGAATTTGGGAATTAATTGCGCTGATGCTCTAAATACTTATTATTCAGAGCAGCATCATTTAGAGCCGTTACTGGTTGTAGGTATGGAGAAAATGAACAGTTGTTGTGTACTGTTGATACTATGTGAATAATGGAGGGAATGTGATTAATGTAATGCCAAAATTAAAATGAAAGAAACTCCCACATTAACCCTCCATGCTGTGAAGGGTTCTGGCAGTTCGGTACTGAAGTGGGCATGGAGTGAATCCAATCATCCCTTAGTGGGCTAGGCAAATTGTTTATCACCGCTAACATAATGGTGCTTACTTTCAGCCCATGATGCATTTCTTTTTTCAAGTGAGCTGTGGTTTCCAGGGTGGCAATTCCCCTAATCATCAAGACACAAATGGACCCCCCAGTTGTTTAAAGATGATGCCGCATGCCAAATATCCAGATGGTCCAATTTATGAAAGATTCTTAAACAGACTCAGCAGCCTCTTAGAATATTTATGTTGGTAGTGACTGGTAAAGAACAAGTAGTATGATAAAATAAGTGGACTAAAAAGCATCCAACCCCATTACAGAGCCATCACCACCAAAAGAAGTCTTCATGCTGAATGTGTGCAATCCTTTCACATATGCATTTTATGACTATGATGCAGTTCTCTGGGTCATGCATGGCTACTTCACCAATTTACCAACGACAGCAGCTTAAAAACAAATGGATAAATGAATAAGCAAATCCAACAGATACCGCTTGAGGTTTTTATTATTCAGAAATGAAGAAGACATGAGCCCATGCAGATCCAACAAGGGGATGTGTGTGACAAGTCAAGAATGAATGGACAGCGATGGAGAACAGTCTTAAGTAATTCTAATGAAATGAGGCATCGGCCATCCCTGGTCCAGATGTAAGTCTTTGCTTTAAACCCCCACCGCACCGCACGGCCTACATCCCCGCTGAGCAGGAGCCTCGGTTGAAATTCACCTCCAATCACATCAGAAACTGTTTCAGTCACATTACACTACAAACATGAAATGTTGAGACACTCGTTTCCTTCATAGTTTTGAAGCTTGCGTCAACCAAACCAGGGCGTCCGATAACATTAGAACCACTTGCATGGCGAGAGGCCGCTACAGCATGTCGTGGTAAAAATAAAACACAAATACACCAAATAGCTTCCAATGATCTCACATTGACTTTAAAGTGCAATTTCGTCTTAAGTTTTGTTCATTGTTGGATTTGCAGAAGCAGTGGTCATAATTCACACAGGGACACTGATGAAGGGGCCGACAAATGGCTACATTATGAACTACAGTATTAGTATCAAATGGAATTCTACTTAATGGTACTTGTATTTTCTAAGTCTAATGAGTTGTTGAGTGCACTGTTGCATAGCTTTTTGACAGATAAAAAGAAACTTTGATTTAATGTTTTTTTTTTCTGTTGATAGCAAACTACTTGGAGATTAATGAAAAGACTGGGATAGTATATCTAATCTTATTTGTCCCATAGTTATTTTTCACAATGCTTAATCTATTGCCAAAATAGTTCTAGGCAAAAGACAAGCATTTGCACTTTCTTTAACTATACATTTAACTTGTGCTACTATGCTATGCTAAATCAAAGCTTTAGATTCCCATCCATGTCAATTCAAAAGCTCACCAGCACAGAAATATACCAAAATGATATCACTGCATGTGCAAAAGAAATCTTCCTACATACAAAGGACCTAGGAGTAACATGATAACCTCACGCATAGCAAACACACACACTCTCTGCACGTACAGCAGCATGACACGCCATCTTTGTAGGAAAATGCCCTCAGTCCAGCTAAGTTAGCTCAACTAAAAACATCAGATTATACTCCATTATCCAAGTAAAAAAAGACACACAGTCGACGCTGTTGCAACTACAACTCGACGGTACACAAGACAGATGTCAAATGTCTCAAATGAAACATTTTCACACACCAACGATTACATATTTATATTTTACGTGTATTGCCTTGAGTGTGTTTGGGTGTACATTGTAAATCTGTAGTGTGTGAACGCATGTATAAAACAATTTGTGTTTGTGATTAAGTGCTTTATCGCATAAAGATTACATAGGTGCCAGTCTTTCAAATCCTTTGAGATCTTGGAACAGGATAGGAGGGCAAACTGGAACAGACTGCGATTGCAATCAATGGGTGAACAAGTTTTTCAATGGCAATCAATGGGTTACAGGTTTACAGACATTGTGTTACATGGATACAAAAGGAAGACGTCGTAGTGGTTATTGGTCAAGGAACCCTTTTCAAGATCTTCCATTTCCTGCAGCACGTGCTACATGGTTACACAGATGAGTATTCTATCACAACAGGACGTCCTTTCACTATTCAATTCTTTTTCTCTTCATTTTTACTGTTATACAAAAAAGTCATACAAAAATACCCCCGACGTTACATTCAATGAGGGAATTCTTCAATTTCTGGAAAAAGTGCTCTTGCATAACCGATCATGTATATCGCTTTCCTTCTCTCTCTCTGTCTCTATTTCTCTGACGTTTTTCAGGTAGTTTGTTTCTCGACAAGACCACAAGGGAGATTCACAGTATCGGGATTAACAGTTGGTGGCCAGACAGGTGCGCGTTTCAATCACGGAAAAGTGCAAATTAAATTGGGGCAGGGCGGGCAGGGTGTGCGGGAGTTTAGATGACACTTACGCCGCGTTGCCAGGGGACAGCAGCTGCCGAGAGGAAGGGTTGGGGGGTGGGACTGCGATATTGTCCTTGTAAGGGACGAGAGGAGAGGACATCACATATCACAATAGCTGGGGGAGGGGGGAGGAAGAGGAAGAGGTCAGAGTAGACGGCAATACTGGCTCAGAGTTGCCCTAATCTAATCTGGAGTTGGACTGTCATCCCAACGTTTACCTCTAGTGGGGGGAGGGATCACAAATCCTGAAACCAGCCTCTAAGACATTTAGACTCGTTTTTCAACACGTCTTGGCCAGCGTTGGGGTCCTAGTGTCGGAGAGAGATGTGGTAGGTGGGTGGGGGGAGATGAGCGGCAGGGTTTCGGGGTGTAGGGTCCAGCGGCGAGGGAGTCTCTCATGCCTCCATGTATTGGGGAGGGGGCTCCTTAGGCGGGATGGCGACGGCCTCCTCATATGGTGGCAACAGGACCTGAAACCCAACAACAAAGGGCAGCTTAGTCCCCTCTCATTGTGGCTCATATATGGTTTAATCTATTCTGCTGAGTGGGTCTTAAGGAGGTGTCGGGATCAATGGTGACAGCTAGCTTTGCTACATACATACAATACACACTGTATATTTTACAGTATATACTGTATATTATCAATGACTACTTAATTAAAATAAACTTGTTAAGAGTATTTTTGTGTTTTTCACTTCAAAAACACGCCGTAGCAATATAGTTTGTGTTGTCAATCATTGTTTTATGATGCGATACAAGACTATTACTCTGTTTTCAAAACAGTAGGCACATCTCCTTTATGTCAAGCATACTGAGATTGTGTTTTTTGATGTTGTCTGAACAAGATGATGCACAATTTTCACTTTGTTCTACCATTTTTAAATAATTTGCACTAACAACTAATGAAACAATAATATTAAAAAGTAAGAACAAATAGGAATAAGAATTGAAAAACAAACACGTTATGTTACTCGTTACCACAACAAGTAATCCGAGTACTCTAACGCATTGTCCCCGACACTATATTATACAGCATATACAAATACGTGTAATTATAGATCTTTACAGATTTGATTCTAACCGATTAGAAATGCAGTGACTGCTCCAGTTCTCCCATCTTTCTTTTATGCTCTATATATCCCGTCCCTAGAGAAGTCATGGCTAGCGTCCATCGACATTCCCCTGCTTTAAAAGCCAGATTGCTTTCTATCTTCGTCAAAAGGTCTTTCCCCTTAAATGGTGTTATGAAACCAACGCTGCTGATAATTCTGGGAAAAAGGATAGAGAAAGAGGGAGAGGGAGAGAGAGCGAGAGAGAGAATTATGCTCCAAGGGGATGGAATTGTGAAACAGCCAGGGAGGCCCGGCGAACACATCACTGGGAGGATTTGAAATGAAGCGGACAAGCACAGACAATTATGTAACGTGTCCAGAAGAAGAGAGGAGGAGGGACAGAGAGGGGGAGAGAGAGAGAGAAAAAAATAGAGCGAGACCTGACCCCTGTGCATTTTAATGGCATTTATATAAAAGGACGGCGAATAAGCAGCTAGGTCCTTCATGTTCGAGGCTGTAAAAAGCCATTTAGACACACCGCCGGCTTTCTAATTGTAGAAATAGAGGCAGCGCTCTATTCATTCCGCGCTCTGGTTGGAGCGAGGGGATGTTGTGATATAACCATGTGGTCACTATTCTGGCCTGCATGGAAGCCATTTTAACCCATTACAAATGCTGTGCCACAGATATTCGTCGCATTAAAATACTAACCATCCCCGGACAGATTCCTAATGCGCTAATTAAAATGCATACGGCTTGTGCTGTGGCCTCCAGTTCGACCTCGTTATTTTAACCTCTGCCTTTTGCTACATTTTATTTTAATTTGAGTGCGACTTTTGTTTCCTATTTAAGTCAAATGATTCTTTGATCCTTGCTGTTGTGATTCTTTGTTTCACTGTACTAATTTACTGCTAATTTTAACTGTACTAATTTACTAACTTGAAATATTTCATCAACAATTTTCCTCACTCAGCAATTTTTTAAAATTTTGAAAAAATCTAAATAAATGGGAAGAGGTAACTCCATATTTATCTTGTAAATGAGACACAGGTCCCATTCTCAAACAGGTGAGAGATTTCCCTTATACATATATCATGCTATGGTTTAAACGCATCATCAGGTCTTGTTTACTGTTTATGTAGCTCTGGTCAGTGATTAACCTCCAGCTTATCAGCAGTGGAGGAAACTGACTGGCCCATATCTGATATTTAATAAAAAGGCCAATATCGGCCCAATATATCGGCAAACCCACATGTCAATCTAACTTTAATCCATTGGTCACTAAATTTAGAATCTGTTTCGCAAGGTGAAAAACATAAACAGTGTGAATCAGGGTTGTAACAACACAAGGACAAGCTGACAAGAGGTGACAGACAAGACAGATGAAGCGCTACCTAGTGGGACGACAGTGGGTGTGAGACAGATTAGAGTATTATGTCTCAGTGCGGAGGATTACAGCAGAACAGGCACATAGAAAGACAAATGGAAAGAGTGACTATGCTAAAGCCTTCCAGAAACCCTGAGTCAACACTAAGGAGGGGAGGATGACGCCCGCCTCTGCCCAGCCAGCCAATCACACTGCAGGATGAACTATCTGCCGCTACCCACAGCACCAATGTCACCTCACTGACTGTCAAGCAGCTGGGACAAAGTAACACTGGGCTATGGAGACAGATAACAGCTCGACAGCAGAATCGGGGATCTAAACATTTTCACTGTACTGTGTGAATATATTATATAAGAAGGATGCTATTCTAGTAGTGCAGAGTCAAAATTTACAGGGGCACTATGAAATAGTACACATTTCACAATTATGTTCCACTGATGTTTACAATACAACTCGCAAGGTGCTACCTGTAGCATTTTACATCAGTAAATAATTACCACATTTATTGATGGGAAAATTGATGGTTTAGAAACATCTTCTTTGCATCAGCAAGCAATGAGGTTATTGGAAATGTGGTTTTAATTTTGAGAAACACTGGCATTAACAATAGATAGAGACCCAAAGAGACCATCGTTGGGTGATTTGTAGAAATCACCTCAACGATGGTCTCTTTGGGTTATGGTAATTACACCAAGGTATCACAATTAATTTGACAATGATAGGTGTTTAAAATGATACACATAGCACCTTCAACTACAAGTAGTAACTGCAGTATGATAGCCAAGAATTATGTTACACTTTACATTACAATTAATTTATAGCTGAACCTCACTCATCTGAACCCCTAGGAAACAGAGGGTTTTGACTGTTTTATTGTTTTGTTGAGCAGCCAATACCAATATACTTCAATCAAATAATCTGTGGGGTGAATGTGATACTTCCCCTAGAAGTACACAGCCTCTATGATATGTGGCGGCTACAAATTCACACAACACTTCAATTTACAAAGGGCTCTTTGCTGAAGAAATGATTGCTCACATTATTTAGGCCTTACTTCATTAAATTGATTATGTTAACCTATCAAGTCTGTGGCTGAGGTAAATGATGTAAAAATGTTTTATTAAATTTATGCTTCAGCCTCTAAATTACTGCTGTGCTAACAACAGTAATCATATAGTAGTAAAATAATGCAATGTAAAGTGTTGCCTAAAATCCTTACCTTGTGCATTTAGTGGTATCAACTCACTGAACTGCAATAACATGCAAAAGTGGATATAGTCTATATTTTAGTATACAATCTCACAACCACAGCTGACGCTGTACTACTGTCAAACCATGTGCAAAACGCAGGGAGGATAAAGATTTGTCAAAACCTTCATCTCAATTAATTATCTTTAGCTCATATAATCAAATGGACCTAGAGCATTTCCATAACAGTAAAAATCATTGTTGCGTTAAGAGTAAGTGTGTATGAACCTGTTTATGAGTGTATGTGAGTGTGTAAGTGTAATGGCACACTTACTGTATGTGCCTTTATGTGTGTCTGTACATGCCTATATGCCCTTGTGTGTGTGTGTGTATGTGCCCAAGCATGCGTGTGCCTGCGTGTGTATAGACCAGCAAATGTGTGAGCGTGTGCATATTATGATGTCCTTGAGGTGAGGAGCTGGGAGGGGGATGCAGGGACTCACCGTGGTGTCGTTGGTGGTGACGTAAACCAGGACCTCGGTGGTGCCCCTGCCACTCACATATCTGTAGCAGTTCCATACGCAGCCAATCAGGTAGGCCTGCCGCAGGGAGGTGGAAACACAGAACAACCAATGACCTTTAGCGACGCCGTCACCATAGTTCATCATTACCATATGATATTTGTCACGATCTCATCCTTTCAGCAAGGTTGGGCATGCTGACAGCAGAGATGCATCTTATCACAACTTGATAAAGACTGTGATACACCAGGTAACCAGGCAACAGGACAGGCCAACCTACCTGGCAACAGGACTTAAAGTGAGACTTAGAAATATAATAGAATTCATATGGGTAACAAGAAATTGTGTAATCAGCGCTCAAGAGTGGGGACATTTTTTTGGACAATGTTCTCTTACATTACCCAAAATATGAGATTCATTGTGCTGTTGATATATGGTAAGCTAAGTAAATGTGGTTGTTCTTGCCTCAGCAAGTCTGTGCTCGCAGTGAGGCTAGGTTAGTCTGATCTGGCAGGGGAACAGGAGGTTCATTGTGTATGTGTACGAGTAGCCTGCTGGGCTGGTGCCTCTGCCAGCAGTAACAGCAACCAACCAACCAGGAAGGCAGCCAGCTAGCCAATCACTGTGCCATCTACTGAGGTGACCTCCTCACTGTGACCAACTTAAGAATTACTTCTGACACCAATATGCACTGTTGCGTTCACATTTGTACCTTGAACACTACAGGCTAGCAACGTCACACTCTTCCATCTAATAATTCATTCTACCAATAAGGCTGCACTTCTCAAGAAGGTCCAAAGGGTATTCTTTTACCACATTGAATTCTTCATTCAGTCTATCCCTGGCTTTAAAATAGCCATTTCGTTTGAGGGAAAAAAAGAAAAAGAAAGCCACGCATCTCTCCCTATCTGGAGCATCTCTTTCTCTTATCCCACCGCCTCTCCTCTCTCCAGCTCTCCCTCTTGCCTAGAGGCTGTTTCTAGGTCGGTTTTATGCCATGTGCTGTCAGCTGGAAGATGTTGGCTTCAGCGGGAACTCAGGTGCTGGCAGTGAGTGTGCTGATAGCTGGACACTTCCTTCAGGTTCTATATCTGGCCCTGCTCCAGGGGAGCAACTTGACTACCATCACTCCAGGGGAGCAATTTAGCTATCATAGCCAACATATGTGCAGTCCATCACCGAAACTGGGGTTCTCCTATTCATTTTGTTTGGTGTACATGTCAGTTTATTGTGTGCACCAAAGCCCTGCTGTGAGATGTCATGTTTTGAGCCAGCCCACTTCCACATTTGTTTTTGACAATATATTTTTAGTGCTGAAATTTCCGGCAATACACTGTTCAGCCCATGTACTCTGCCTGAGACATCACATTTATAACTTTTCTATGTCTGCGAGTCCAACGCTATGTCTTCCGGTGGCTGCTTCCTATCATAAAACCTTTGGATAACTGCCAAGAACGTTTTCAAACTCAGCTTAGAGGAGAAGTGACTTGATTTGATTGTACAGATGACTGCAACTTCTCATCCCATCTCCCTACCCAGAGCAGCGCTGCGCCTGGAGAGTCACCCATGCATTAAGGGGAATTAGCTCGATAGGAATTGGTTTCCTGTTGTCCCTGACCCGCTGCTCTCTGACTGTGCGATCATCCTATTAAGGGCATTGATAATAGGAATGTTAACACTGGCAGATTCATTATGTATGCCATATGGTTCATGTTCCTATGAGATGAGCACAGCGTGGCATTTTATTGCGTTGATCACATTGCAATATGGTGAGAACATTAAAGAGGCAACTTGGGTACAATTATAGTGTTTTGTGTGTGCTTGTGTGTGCGTGTGTGTGTGTGTGTGTGTGTGTGCTGCATGCATACATCTTCATATTGCGCATTTTTTAAAAGTGTTTGTTCAGGTGGGTGCTGTTATCCACACATACAACAAGTTTATAATGCATGTACATTCCTTTTTCTTTGTGTTGAGGCTTCTGCTAAATGTTATTAACTGCACAGTATAAATCTGAAAGATTTGAGCCAAAGCCAAGTGCCTGGTGGATCATCAGTGATGCAGAGACTAAGGAGTCTTACCTTGAAAGAAAGGATGCAGCCTACGAAGAGGAGCACTGCAAAAACTAGGCACATGTTGTTGGTGGACATGATGTCCTCTTTGTAAGGGAATGTCCCCGGCTGCCAGGGAGGTAGAGAGAGAGAGAGAGAGAGAGAGAGAAAGAGAGAAATTAAGAGAAATAAATGTCAGGTGGGAAACAAAAATTAATAAAGCAAAATGTAAGGCAGAAAGAAAGTAAGTAATTCAAATCAGCCTCTGATATAACTACACTTAAGTCCTAAACATCCAACAAGACTGCAAGATGGACACTTAATCTACACAATTAAGAGCTTAAAAGGGCCTGTGTCCATCTCTTATTTATAATGCTACTGAACCGATGCTTTGGTGAAGCACTAGCTTTGACTCCCCGCTGCTTAACAGTTATTGTAAGCTAATTTGAAGAGTGGTGCTCTGTTGCTTAACTTCAAATGTTTTGTATTGTAGCCCTTGGCAACATTTTGCAATTTCCATTAAAAAGAAAAAGAAAAAAGAAGCCCGTGGCATAGGAAAAAGTCGTTTAACTGTGTGTTTGAGTTTGAGGAAACGGTTCTCACCAGCTGCTGGAGGTAGTCCTGCACCGTGTTGGGGTAAACCACCACACTAATGGCTACCAATGTGTTAAGGGCAAAGTCGAAGATTTGGTAGCAGAAGAATGGAATGATCCAAGCAGCATGTTGCTGTGTGGGGAGAGGGAGAGGGAGAGGGAGAGAGGGAGAGGGAGAGGGAGAGAGAGAAAAGGGTTCACTGAGTTTAGGAGTCTGTTTGGACAATCTAAGGCCTTTGATCCAATTTTATCATGAACATTTCACGTTTGTAGATTATGTTTCATTACCTTGTAAGCACCGTATGTTGCCATGCCACATATAAGAATCATGAGCAGGGATATTGCAGTGGCTATGCAGATATCTGCGGAGAGAAAAGTAAAGAAAGAAAACAGCCAATGAAGACTAGCAGCAATAACATTTCACTGGGACTTCTTGAACAAATGCATTGCTCATTGCCTCTAATGCCATCCGCTATCTCTGACGTAATCCAAAAGTATTTGTGGTACATGGATAAAATGCACGTCGAGTAACCTCACTATTATTAGCACTCAATCTGTCTTGGGCAAAACAGGGATGTTTCACTGTCAGCACCTGGGTAATTGTTATGCAAGCGATGCTATATTTGACAAAGTGCAACATCGCTCTCACATTCACGTCATTCACGCTTTGAAAACTGTTTGACTGATGAGACACTATCAGTGCCACTATGGCACTCAATACAACTCCTAGGGATTTACTGATACCAAGCTAAAATAGGGATTCTGCATCCTAGAATTTTGCCCCTGCTAAAATTTGATTCCAAGTGTAACAAAATCATACCAAAGCATCTTGATTTTCTGCCTGTTTCACATATAAAGTGATGTTAAAGCTCGCTTATGGGGAAACATGGATTATGTCTCAATCATTTTTGTCCAATGACCCCAAACTAATGGTCTTACTCTATTGTTCAGAAAAAGTGATGGATCAGATCAGTATGCAATGTTGGACGATACTATACTTAGTATTCAGAATCACTCCTGGCTGTGGAAAAGTGGAATCAACACATCCCGGGTAGTTGTTGCTTCAGCCTACCAAACATATCGTGAGCATAAAAAGTGGTGCAAATCCATGGCTCTGGACACACTCTGGCTTTACGTAACAAAACAGAAACTCACACATGCAGACAAATTGAAAGACTGCATCATGACTGTCGGTTTGCCATTACACTCAGCGACAGTGATTATTACAGCACTGACACTCTGTTAAGACCCAGGAAATGATGATACTCTTCCATCTTAATCCCCTGCCACACGCCCACACATACAAGACACACACACACAAACATCCTTACATATACGCATAGGAATACATGTGCACACCACCCCACACACACAACTAACACCTGTGTGATTTCTGTGAACTTTGTGTACTACTGACATCTGCCTATTACAAAACCACAGAGACACCAGCTCATCTCCATCCTCCTCCTCCTCCTCCTCTTCCTCACAACCTTTGGCTGATGCTACATTAGCAACAATGCTAGCCGAGCCAATGACAGCCGGGGGAGTCATTCAAGATGGCCGTTTTAATCCGATGAAGAATTAGAGCAGTCGTTTTTAATCAGAGTAACCAGCGCCAGGGTCTGTGGCGTCCGAGAGGCAACTGTGATGATGATAGCCGCTGGAGGGGAAGTACTGAAAATACACATGTACTTTGGTTTGCTTGCTACAAAGCCTAGCCTACTCAGCTGTGTGTGTGCTGAGTGCAGCATTCTGGGAAAAGTCGTAGTAGGATATATGGACATGCTGTACATGTTAATGAGCACTCTCTGGCAAATTTGCAAGTTGATTCTGTTCTGGAAAAGTAAATGAATGCACTGAAAAAAATACCACCGGAGGAACAGTAGTGGGAGGATCACAGTTTTGGGCCTATTCTGACAGTATAGCAAGCGGATATTTCAGCCATCACTAAATTGACCTGATAGTTCACATGACACTGGGTTACATGCATGCATAATCTCTGGGTGTATGTAGTGTGCAAAGAGTTTGGGAATAAAGTTGTTTTTTTGGAATTTATTTATTTTGTTCAACTCATCTTTAACATTGTTTAGTTCTGTAATGTTGACAATCAGAATAATGAGTTGAATTCAGCAAATTATTTAAGAAACGTTAAATCAATCAAATTAAAAAATAAATAGCGCATTATCAACAGCACTGAAAGGGGAGGCAAAAATGACAGCGATTATTGTACATGGATTATTGACAGTGTGTCATTTGTGTTTACAAATATAGTGTCTCATTTTCCCTCATCCCAAATGAAAACAGTCATTCTTAACAACCATCTAGGTGAGATGGCATATACTCAAAAATTCCTAACTACTACTTGACTGAGTGAGGACTGCTTTATCCGTTTATTGTTATGTTTTTATGCAGCACAACAAATTGCCTCGTTGGGGACATTACAGGCTTCTAATCTAATCCAAGTCTGACATTCACATGTGACAAAATGACGGGATTAGTGGCACTCACTTGCATCGTCCATGACATCGATGTCGGTTCCCAGGTCGGAGCTGGTAAGGTGGTAGCGGTACTGGACTGGGTCATTGAGAGCCGACAACAGGATGAGTAGGACCACCGCATTGATGAGCTGTGGGAACAGGAAAATCAGTACAAATGTCAGAATGAGTAGAGTCACCCTTTAGATAGTGTGACGAACCAGATCTGAATTCATTGAGTACTAGCTTTTAATAATGACGCTATTCTTTCTTGATTTGTGCTGATTCTTCTTCTGATATGATAGAAAAATGGGAAAAGAGTAAACTACAGGTGAGGCAAAGGACAGTTGCAGTTTGTCATTGCACATCAACACATTTTTTGCTATCAAACGTTTAGAAAATATGTTTCCCAGCTTTTAGTTATTCTATAATCATGATGAAGATAAACTGTTGAGGGTGGATAGATGTACTGGGCAAAACTGAAGCTTCATGATATTTTGAGTTTAGAAATTTGTAATGAACTGCTGGACAGCTTTATTACAGCATTTGTCCAACCAGAGTTTTTAGGGAGAAACGATAAAGCAAAACCTCTGGGAATGGAAAACACACACACACACACACACACCACAAACACCTTAAATGAGACGTCTTATGGATGCTTTTTCTTGCCTCGACCCCACGACAAAGGTCAAGGATTTACCTAGCTTAGACTACTGAACTATGTTTAAAACTTAGGAGTTAAAAACAGAACCAAACTCCATTTTTAGACTCCGGTAGAAATATAGGGTAAATCAAAATGCCACAACCGACTTTGCGTTGGTTGAATATTTCACCACGACAACAAAAATGTGTCGAAGGAATACCAATGCGCGGCCACAGATTGTTAAAATGCATTTTACGATTAGATTTAGCTAAAATGTATCGAAGTAACTTAGATAATAAAATGATAGACATGATATAGTAGCAGTGTGTTGAACAGATGGTGATAAAGTAACCTAACATTGTAGCCTATTAAATCAAATCGACAGCCTAAACGGAGGACATCTCAAAATGGCCAATGAAGGATGGGTGCCGAAAAACAAACGAGAAACAGCAGTAAAAAAGTCACTAGAAACGATAAACAATTTTATCACACATGACGCGCATTATATCTGTAAACATCTGAGCCTGCTTTCTGACATACATTTCAACATCAACATGAGAAATCCCACTTACCATATACCATATTCCCAGAATAATGGTGCCCGTCCGTACATGGCAGCAAAGGCAGCAGCTAGTCGAGTACCACCGGTCCCACGGCGAAATCATATTTGTTCTGTTGTAAATGTCAAGCTATTTCATGAATGCTGCCGGAGACGATAAAATAAACGCTCCTATATCTTAAAAAACCCCAACTTGAACTGGTGTAGTCCTTGTTCGTTACGACCGCCACATTCAGCGTACGGGTCTGTGCCTGTTTCCGCTGGTCGACTACTGGCAAACGGAGAGCCGTTAATCTAGCTCATCCCGGGGTCACGTGACCAGAGGAGGATTTTGACCGAGATCAGAAAGGTTGGTGATGAATGCAATATATTATCATCATTCTGAAATATCCGTGTTTTCTATCTTCTTCTGAGATGGTGTGGCCATTTTTTAGACCTAGAGCTTTAATATACCAATTATAACTGGTATAAGTGATCATTTCATTTATATGAGCAAGAGCTTAGAGTTTTCTTTTTGTGAATTGACTGACTGGAAATTACTTTAACTCTTACTACTTCATAGGTTTGATAAAGTAGACCTAGATGACCCCATGAGTGCATTTACACATGAACTCAAAATTTACATTTGAACTCTTTGTGGCAGAGATTCAATGTTTTTGTGATCTTTGTGATTTTTTCTAAACACAAAAGATCAAATTCTATGTGGTTTATCCCTGTTTGGACAGCCACAAGAAGATCATATCTGTGCAACAAAGAATTAAAAATCTGATTTTATGCTCATGTGTAAATGCATGTGTAAATCCTTGACATTCCTTAATATTTATGTATTGGTTTCCAATGATTAGACAATATCAGAGGCAAACACAGCACGTAATGTGAAGATACAATAACCTCACTGCATAATAGCCACACTGTAAGTCATTTAGTCTTTTATTAAGTCTTAAAATGTTTGTTTTCCTTAAAAAATATGGAAAAACTACCAATGGAGTGAGATAATTTAGATAATATCTTAAAATAAGATGGGTCACTCCATATGTAACAAGATAATGTCACTTGATTCAAGAAAATTCTTGAAGCAAGCTGGTTTGCATTGGAATCTAATGAAATTATCTCACCCAATTAGCACTTTTTCATTTGTTTAAAGAAATATAAGATTTAAAGACTCAATACAAAAGTATGATATCCTCACAACTATAATATCGTCACAAGCAGCAAGCCTTCATTTTCCTGCGTGTGTCTGTCTAGGCCAAGCCTGACAGATGGACCAATGACCACAGCTCTAAGCTCTGGTGGGCGGACAGCATCATCATCACATCAGGGGATTTTGAACTCCAGCCATGACTTAATACTGACCAGGGACCAGATTGCCACCTATTTAAATGCTGGACTGGAATTTGAAGAGGAAAACATCAAACTGATCAAACATCAGCTTGTAGAAGCTATTTAGTGTTACGTAGCCTTGTGGATTTTAATGGAACTGTCGCAGTGTTTGAATTATCAAACATGACAGAACTGTTCGTTTAAGGGGAAAAAGGACTAATGGGTCTGACATAATGACAGGAAATACAAAGCCTTATAATCCTTTTTTGTCCGACCAGCTGTAGAACAATAAAATGCCAAAGCCAATGTTTTGGGTGAACAGATTTGTTAGTTTGGTCATATAATGTTGCCTTAATCTACTGCTTCCGTTCCCCCAATGCAGCACATTTTAAGTGTTTTAGGATATGACACTATGTGGCATGTGAAGCCTCTGGGATTCAAACACACAGGCCTTGGATGGGATTTTCTTTCCAAAGTCAGCAGATGATTTTCATGACAGGGTTTTCTGATTCCCATTCATACCAAAGAAACCTCATCAGCAGACAAACCAACAGGGAGGAATGGAAAAAAAAACAAAAAACGTGATATCCCTCGGAAGTGAACGTGAATGAATGGAGAGATAGAGATTGTTGGAGATTAAATGCTGCTAAATCCTAAATGAATTGAGAGGAGACAGGATGGAGGTCAGGCGCCGCACGCCCGTGCCACGCGACCGCCTCTCCACATTGGCTGGAGCGGCGGTTTGGCCTCAGGAGGGCCGCCGGCACGAGAGCGCCCTCCTATCACGGCCCGAGCTGCTGACACACATTTGCACCATACCATACACTGAATTCTCATAGTGTTAATCTCATATTTGGGATTAGTTTGACAGCAAAGACAGAAAATACAACATGCCAATAGACAGAGCAAAAGCTCCATTCTTTTGACATTCTGTTGGAAAGAATATGGCTCTTATTCATGGACACTAACTTTAAGCTTTTTATTCTGCAAATACAGAAATGTTACTAAAATTTCTCATAAGGTTGAGCTTTAGGTTACGAACTATCAATATCAATGAAAATTTTATTCTATGACATCATCAAATGGTATTGTATAAATTGGTTGAAAGAAAATGTTATGGTCAGTTAAAGTTAAACCCCTGAAATTCAGAGAAAAAAACAGATATAAAATGGTATGAAAACATGATTAATAACCCAAACTCATAACAAAAAATTGTGTAGTGGTAAAATGTATCCTTCTTCAGAATAACACCCAATTCAAACAATATTTAGGCTCTGGAACCATTTGTCTGAGTAGCTCAGGCTGGTGGAGCCACTATCATCTTTTAAATTACTTTTATCATATCACCTTCTTCTTTGGCTTTTATTCATGTCATCCTTATTTTGAAAAGTGCTATACAAATAAAGAAGAAAGATATTTGTGACTATGATTTTGAAAAGCTCTACCCAAAAGAGCATATGAGGCAGCAAATAATCCCACATGCCCATAAAAGTCACCCTGGATACTGTCACATCACTCTCCTATTCTGTCAGTGGAGTGGCTCCAGGATTTGTCTTTCAATGACATGAGAGGCCTTGCTCTTTTGTTTCTAGCTTTGAGACAAAAAAAAAATATCATATGGATAAAATGTGAGTAGAGTTTTAGGAAGCTTCCCCTTTAAGACAAAAATGCAGACCTATGAAAAGGTGATATCAAGCATTTCTTTCATTTATTTTTCAACTTTACCAAACAAACATAGAAATATTTGTATTTCTTCGATAAACAAAAATCATTCTCAAAATCATATCCTAAAGGACAAGTATATAAATACAGTGATTGAATAATCTTAATCATCAGTAATAACAAAAGAAATGGGTGTCTGTAGCTACACCGATGTAATGATCTCCTTTATGATCTATCAGTCTACTAAGTTCTATGGGCAAAAATACTGTACCACCACCGGCCAATCAACAGCTTGATGCACTAAGGCTCTTTGAATACACAAGTTCCACTAATTTCCACTATACTGGTCGTCCATGGAAAAGACTCCAGCCCCACTTTCTCTCCTTGCAAAGGCTATTATATACACTGAGTGGCAAGTTCTAAAAGTTACAGCAAGTTATCTGCTCATTTAATTTAATTAAGTACTGTTATCAAAGTCATGCAAGAAGAAATTCATTTTGACATCAAAACTTGCAGTTGGATGGAAACTATAAAAAAGGACGCCAATGCACATACTATACAACTACAGGTTAAGGCAATGGAATTCAATTCCTGATATATATATGTATGTATATTAAAAACTGACTTTGACGTGGAATTAAAGCTGCTCCATACCAGAATCCCGCCACACCTCCGTCCGCAGTTTATATCACAAAGCACCCCCCCCTCCCCCTCCCCCAATCACAAATCCAGGAAGTCAGTTCCAAACCAAAATATACACGTTTCACATTCCGCAAAAAGGTCATAAAAAACAACGCGTCAACATCAAAGAAACTCAATACAGCCTTTTGCACAGTGCAATCACAGAACTGGAAAAAGCCCTTACAATCTGTACATATGGCATGGCTTTTTCTAGCACAAAGATTGGAAGATAAATATATAAAAAAAAATCATATAGAGTGCAATAGGGACCAAAATGTCTCTAGAAAGTCTATGCACAGTCTAAACCAGTAAAGAAATACATACTGAGAGAATACCAGTAGTGCCACTGCAAGCAGGGTAATCCCACTAGCCTTTAACTTCATGTTATAGTGCCTCCTGGTGGTTGATGTCAGTTACAGCTCTGTAAAGTATGTTTAATCAGCAGACCGGTATGAATCAAGCATCAGTTTATCACCTCAAAATTCCAATTTTCACCTTTGGAAATAAATGTGTTAAACGGATTTGAGACCAGCATTAACAAGCAGCTTGCTGCAACACATTTCAGTAATTCATATAGGTGCAGCAGCGCGGCAATCAGTACAAAGTGCAACATACTGGGGCGGACGACGCAAGCTTCGCTTAAAATAAAAAAATAATGAGAATTTTAAAAAAAATTGTACTTTTGGGTTTACAATGAAAAACATACACGCTTGAAGAAAAAAACAAAACCCAAACATTTTGATGCCATTGAAAAATAATTACATATCAACGTGTACCTCCACTGCAAGTCTGCCTCTCCTGAAACCCCGGTCTGTTTGCAGTGTAGTGTATAGTGCAAATCAGTGAAGATTTCAGTCCATAGGACCACATTTTTTCACTATAGTGAGCCAAGCAGCTGGTGTCTACTGCTCATTTTCTTTTTTTTGTTGTAATTGAAAAAATTACAGTTGATTTATCTCACAGAAAAAAAAATCTGTACCTGGTAATTATTGCATTTGACACACTGAACAATCATTTGCATATGATTTATATGGAGCTGTGATCTGACTTCATGTTTCTTTTCTGACCTTCTTCTTCTGGGACGGCTTTGGAGGCTCCACCACCTGCTCAGACTTCTCTGCAAGGAGAAAAGAAAAAAAAAAACAAGTTGCAAGTTGTATTCATCACCATTTACATGTGAATACTCTAGAATCTGGATATAAAGAGAAGTGATGCAAAGAAATTTCTGGAAAAGAGTAGGGATTAAATAACTTCATATATAAACAACAGTATGTAGATTTAATCTTAAATGGTCTCTCTGTACAGACTCAGACCCATGGAGACCTACTCTGAGAGGAGTGCATGTTGGGAGGCGGCTTGTTAGAGGCCACTGCAGGAGGCTCTTGGGGCTTTGGTATCGTATTGACCGGGGGCACCGAGTTCACTGCCTATAACAAAACAAAGGCAGTGAAATTACCAACCCAGGGGTTTTATGTACTTCAATGTAAACATGAAAAACAAAAGAATTATGCCTGTCTCTTTGAGCATTAAGCGATGTGCCACGTCTTAATTTGACACCTTGAGGTTAATTATTCTTGCCTGAGCCACAGCAGCAGCCTCCTCCTCTGCTTTCTTCTTCTTTTTCTTCTTCTTCTTGGACTTGGCTGCTCCTCCGGCAGCATCCTCAGTGTCTTTCTCATCGTCCGATACCTGCATTCCAGTCACAACAAACACAGCTATGTTTAAATTATTTCACTTGCACTGAGGTCACTGTGGTTTATTGTTGTGTATTTTATAGCTAACATTTTTTTTGACAAATTAGAAAATGCAAAGATTAGGAGCGCTACTTGGTGGTATGTCCATGGCAGAAAGCAATAAAGAGGTGCGTTTTGGAAATTGGCCCTAGCAATGATTTGGCAGAGTGTCACTGAGACCTTGTTGGGGGCAGGCTGGTCCTTGGCTGGAGCGGCTGGTGTCGCCAACACAGGCGCCTCTTCATAGTTCCCCCAGTGCTCTACTGGGGCGTTCCAGTCGGAGCTGGGGTCCGCCGCCGCCATCCCATCTGGAAACCCACATCAGCAGCACGGCAGTTAGATACAGACAAACACCAATGGCTAAATAACCAACACCTATCGGCAGTGTGTACTTTTGCATTCCTACCCAATAATCCCAAAAATCATACAGCCTGTGTTGATTTTTAAGACAGTGCACCAAAAATCATCGGCATGCTCGATTAAGTCTTGTAAAGCCATTCAAGATCTTTCTGTTTATAATCACCAAAGTCACCAGGCATTTTTGCAGGGTGTTTTAAATGAGAGGGATTGTTGGAACACTTACTGAATCCAGACCATTCATCATCAACATTAGTGTGGCTGGCCCACTTCAGATTGAGAGAATTTGATATGGGCTCTGAGAGACAGAGAATGAGCGAGAGAGAGAGAGAGTGAGAGAGGGAGGTAAAAGAGTAAACCAGCCGTGACTGAAAAATGCTGGAAGCAGTTAATGAAAATGAATTCTGAAATACCACACCAGACGTTCTTTGGATTACACATCCAGGAGGTAGAGCTGATTTGTGATTGGGCGATAAAGCTGACAGTTAATCACAATACCAACCTGTCGTGTTCAGCCCCATCATGGAGAAGGTCACAGGGTTGAGGTCAGTCTTCATTCGGCCATCAATGCCACTCCATGTCGCTGGCAAGAGCAAACAAGAACACTGATTACACTGCAGGAACACTCTGGAAAACAAGCAGTCGACTGAGATTTGGCATCAGCTGAAAAGAGTTTTCTATACAATATAAATTCCGGCCCCCCGGTTCCTTCCAGTGATTTCACCTGGGTGTTGCTTATCATTCTAGCTAACATAGCCACTTATCAATGTTTTAGGCAGGGCTCGCTGATATTATAGTGTTAAGTTGTAACGTGTGCATTATTATATTTATTATTATATAATTATATTACTTGACCCACAGTCATGATTTTGCTCAATGCTCGCAATGCCGCTTTTGGCCAGCATATGGCGCAGTTGGACACTTTCACATTGTTCTGGTGTCAGTGATAATAACTAATAAATAATGGGATTTTTATTTTATTATTTTTTATTTTAAGTGGCAGTATTAATATCTGTTAAGGCAGCCTACCTTGGCTTTTTACTTCTGCACAAAACCCTGCAGTGGCTGTACAGACACAACTATCACCAAGGTATTATGAAAGCTCTTTGGGTGCTCAATAGACACTATGGCTGTTTGTTTCTTGCATCACTGACAGTAACATCCCCAAGTGATCAGTCCCCAACGCTGACACGACCAGAGGGGTTTTCTTTGGGCCCTCCTCATTCCTAGCCTCCTACTGAACATGGTGGCTCTGTGATAAACTTGTGACTTATGGCTTTGATTGAATGAGTTAAAGCCAGTTAAAACAAGGAACCAGGTATTATGTTACACACAGGCATTTTAATCTACCAATGTAAATATAGAAATTAAATGTGATCCCTGCATGATGAGCAATTTGCAAACACTTCATGTTAAAATGCAGTGACCCTTTACCGTTTTGCAAATGTTGTGGTTAGTTAATTTGAAAAGCCTTGGTCATACAAATAAAAAAATAAAAAAAGGTGACAGGAAGTCAGTGGGGACCAATTGAAGTTAAAGTTAGTCTAGTTACAGCTACATACCAGTGAACAGGAGAGGTATCCAATTTTACAGTTTCCCTTTACAGTTCCCCACAACATCCATCTACTGGGTCTAAATACCCATAAATCATATTGATTTATACTGTTTGAGCAATGCAGCCCTGTCTGAGACAGACAGGCAGTTGTGTTTTTGTCACATTCAAGTTTCACAGCTAGTATGCAGCTAGCCATACCAGACAGATCACATAAGTGTTTCCTTTTAATATATTAATTTTCTGCATTAAAAATTGTCCTTGGAGATGCATATGTAATTGATTTGATTGATTTTGACAGATAATGTATTTGTGGTATGACACACATATAAAACACGCTTACATTGCAGGATTTATTATATAGATATTGTGTCCTTATATATTGCACTATCGATATTCATTCAATGCATTGTTTAGCTGTGTAAAAAGGTCAACCCAGGTCTAGGGGGTACCTTGTGTCTCCTGTCCCCAGGACCGGCGCTCAGGCTGGGCCCTGTGCCGTGGAGCCGTGGGAATGGCACTCCACTTGTCGCCCTCCATGGTTCCCATCTGACCTGGGATCTTCATGGAAATGTCAGCCCACCCTCTGCCATTGACGGACGGCTCCTCTCTCCAGCTGGAGGACACTGAGGAGGCAGAGAGACAGGGAGAAAATGGCATCAAACTAGACGTTTTGTCAACCACACACACTGCCTAGTGGATTCCAAATTTCACCAGTCAATACAAGTCAGTGCAGTTCTTAGTTGGAGAGGAAAGAAAGACTGGAAAAGGCACCATTGTTGTGGGCATGGCCTTTTTCTTGATAATTTCCTT
This sequence comes from Centroberyx affinis, assembly GCF_046629955.1. Classification (NCBI taxonomy): domain Eukaryota; kingdom Metazoa; phylum Chordata; class Actinopteri; order Beryciformes; family Berycidae; genus Centroberyx; species Centroberyx affinis. The sequence goes on from NW_027279526.1 coordinate 156,969, forward strand.
TCCTGTACCCACTAAGATATACAGTATATACAGTGTTAAAGTCCTTTCCCTTTCTCATCTTGACATCATGCAAATCTCTAGTCAGGAAAATAAGGAATGCAATTTGAAAGAAAGGAAGTTATGGATGAATTTTCCATCTCAGTCATGAAACATTTAATAATAGTTCAGCTCAGTCTTTACCGGGTCCACTGCCTGCATCCCCTTTTCCACTGGTCCTTGAATGCAGGGTCTCTGAAAAAACAGTATTGTTTGAGCCAAGTGAAATTTTACTAGATCAATCTTGTCTTAGCATGAGTGAACTGTTCACTTCAAGGTGTAGCATGTATGCTAGCCCTGAGCTACCAATATATGTTCACCAAGTGTTATAGGGTGTTTGGGCTTTTAGAAAAGTCTATAGTCTTTAGAAAGTTTTTTAATTAAATTATATTTTGATCATGATACAATGATAGGCCCAAGCTGATAGGCCCTGAATTGCACACCAAATCCCTACAGCCTACCAACTACACACAATCAGCCCTGACTAGATGACATACCATGGTTTCCTCTGTTCTTCCTGGTGTTGGCAGGTGCTGTGGCCACAGGCGCATCCAAATGGCTCTTGGGGGCGTCCACTCCTCCTGGGCTACCAGAATCCTCTGGGCCCTTGTCCTTCCTGCGCTGCTGCCTCTTCTCTCGGTTACTGACCTTGGTCTCCCACGCGCCTGGTAGAGACAAAAGAATCAAATTGTTAGTTGGCTAGTTGACTGATTATTAGTGTGTGCATGGCCTTGATTAAAAAAATATTTTAGATTGGATGACAATATTAAAAAAATACTAGATTCCACATCAAAAAACAAAACAAAAGGTTTTTGATTGTTTTTTACTGACACTAGGTTGATCTGATGACTAAAGATATGCTGCTTTAAAACATGAATTTCAAGAAGTGGCCTAAAATTAAAATGGAAATGCAACACACGTTCATCTGGCCCAGGTCAATCATTAATCACTACGTAATTAAGGTTAACTGGCTCTTACATGGCTCCTTTTTCACAAGACCCATGATGGATAACTATATTCCAGTGGATTGAAGCCACAGGCATAACCTTTCACCCATTTGACTCAGCAAAACATTTGTTGCATATCAAGCCCACAGGAAAGATGGGGCAATTGCTCCAAGAACGTCAATGTAGACTTGACTAAAGGTCTTTAACTGGGTTAAAGTTCCAATTAGCACATCAGACATGAGGAAAAAAATACATAGCCCTTCTGGAAACGGATAGATTAGATAAATAGATTTGAATGAAAACACGCAATCTTGTCAAGTCTTAGTGAATAGGAGAGATGCATTTAACAATATTAAAAGGGATACATTGACATTATGATTTTTTGTTGTACATCATATTGGAGGGAAAAGGATTCAACATTTGTCTATCAGTTTCCTTAAACTAGCTTGTTATGGGCTGTGCAATAGACTGTTTATATTGTACAATGTAATTAAGGGACACAGCTAGCCATTTACAGAACCAGCCATTTTAGGGAAGCTGAATGATGAGTAAATCAAACTAACCAACCAAAATTTGAAATGTCAAGCAAGTGGTGACTAAGTGAAAATGTGAGGAGTGTGTGGTGGATAAAAATAAACCAACTACATTTGAAAATGTGAAGTTATGAAGCAATTTAATAACTTTAATAGTGAGTCTTACCATCATCAGGTTCCTTCCCATCAGTGGTAGAGACACTCTGGACTGGTTTCACATCTGCCTTGGTTTTCTTCTTGTTCTTTTTCACCTGCACTGGGGCCTGTATCACGTGTGCCTTAGAGGAAAAAAAAAAACAAGATTGGGAAGAATTAAAGGGCGAATATGAATGTGATTATGTTTGTTTGTTCTGCCCAATGCATACTGGGACAGGCTCCAGCCCCCCTGTGACCCTATGAATAAGCGGGTATGGAAAATGAATGAATGGAGATGTTGATACGCATCATGTAGCATTGTTGTCATGTAACACTTGTCAAGTCTGCCACATACTGTCAGTGTGCAGGCCTATTCTGCTGATGATGGCCTTGTTTCACACCAATTCAGTGTGATTGCCTGCTTTGCCAGCCAAATGAACAGTTTCGGGACAATCTGGGAAACATCTGCTCAAACATACCTTCTCAGTTCTGATCTCTGGGGATGGCTTGGAGGCTGCCTCAATGACTTTCACTTCCTCCTGAACTACAGTCACTGGTTGTCCGTTGGACTGGGCCTTCTGGAGGAGGGAGACAGATTATTGATTATTATTAAAAGACATTAAAGACCATAATCCAGGCATGTTGTGAACAGTAAACCCGACTAAACACAGTTTACCCACCTATTTACTTGCAGAACAGAGTTTAGACAACTTTTTTTTTAAAAGTCTGACATAAATCTTAATGACATTCGTACTACACCTCATATGTAGTGGTGTGAAACTGATTTAAGTTACATGAGGATAGGGTCTTTTAAAGGGAAAACATCAATTGAGACTTTTCTGAAAATATTATTTATTTTTGTGTCTGTTTGCTGGTTGTCTCTCAGTACAAAATTTTGGCTGTGGACCTAATGATTCTGGGTTTTAGAGATGAGACATGATATCAATTTACTGGCTACTTCACACCTTTTTCAGCCGCTAACCTTGCTCACAGATGTATGAAAACTATCTGCCATGGTAATGAAACATCTTAGGATATCAAAGCACCGCTTGTTAACTATTTGCAAAAAGAAAACACTGGTAACTCTTTAGGGAAGCGAGAAGGCAAATAAATGGGCACAATATAACGCTAGATAGGGGTCAGTAGGAGTTCAATTTAAGGTTGCTGGCTAACGTTGTTAGCTTGACGTTAACATTTAACAGCTGCGAGAAAAGCAAGGAAGCTGCCATACAAACAGCTAACGTGGCGTTACAGCCCCATTTGACATGACTGTTAAATTGACATCTTTGCTGTATCTTCACTTTGTTTCATGTTCCATTTTCCTTTTGTCTGTTTATTTAAAGTGTATCGCTGGATCCCCCTCGGTTCATTTGTAATGTTATGTTGTGGGAACTAATTACGATATAATTTCTGATGTAACTTATGAGTTGAATGTTATATATTATATTCCTATATTTTTCTAAAAACATTAAAAACAACGAACAGCTTAGCTAACGTTAGCTCGTGTTAGCTAACTAACGCCAACTCAACTGGTTCCGTAGAAAACAAAACTGAGTTGAATGAAGTAACGTTATAACGTTAACGCTAACTTTTATTACTTGTTAGCCAATGAATAGACGCTTATTTCCCCTCGCCCCCGGATATTCGACAGGCAATTTGGGCTGCAGTACCTTTTCAACTGATTTCTTTTTGTTCCTTTTTTTCGGTTCCTCTGGTTTAGCAGTTTTGATGAAGTGGGCCTTCACAGGCTCGCCGCTGGCTTGGGTGACCGAGGATCCCCGCTTTTTCCCGGCGAACAGTCCGCCACAGACAGCGGCCCAGGACAGACCGAGCAGCAGCAGCAGACCCACCACCGCGGTGGAGAGGATGACCCATGTCGGATACAGCTCGGGCTTCAGACCCAGATCGACCCCAAACTGAGCTCGGATGTACCCCTGGCCGGAAGACAGGAGCTCTTTCAAACGGACAGACAGCAATTCCGCTTTTTCCAGCGCTAAAGCCTGCAAGTCCACTGCCATCTTTTCAAATCGCGGAACACGAGCTATCATTGCCAGCTACCGTATGCTAACGGAGGAGTGGCTAATCTGGCCATTGGGAGAAATCTCAGTAAAGATACAGTCCGCAGTACAGATTCTGAAAGTGAGACAGTTGAGATAGTTTGGAAGTTTTGTTGCCAAAGTATTTGATACAGGGACTTGCCATACCTTCCACTTTATAACTTAATACCTTAATACCCTATTTGAAAGAGCACATGAATTAACGTATTGAGCACTATACTTATAATAATGGTGTCACAGCTATTTGATCAGAATACAACCAAGAAACTATTTTCATTTTTCAGAACATTTTATTGTATCGTACAAATGACAAAGTTAAAACAATTCACTGGAGAAGCATAAAAGTCAGAACTGTAGAGTCAGTAAAATTAATCTCTAATAAAACAATAGTAGTTCCCCAAAGGTCCAATAAATACAAAATATAGTCACTCTAATCACCCCACTAATGGCTTTGTTCTCCTTATTGTTCAATTATTTATGTTTAATGGTTTACCAAAACTCAGCTCACAAGTTTATTGAGTTTATTGAGTAGTGTCCAGGCCACAACAACAAGGGCCATGAGCGTTTTTTCTACCCCTAATAGAGCAGCAGGGCTTGAAATTGTCAGTCTGTATAGCCGCTTTTCCACCGCTTGGTACCGGCTCAACTCGACTCTATTCGCTTTTGGTAGTACCACTTGGTTTTCCACTGCAGACAGTTGAATGTAACATATATATAACAGAATAGCGTAACAAATCTCAAAAGTCGGCATCAAGAGTGAATTCAGTCCATCATGTTTGACATGACCCCAAGTCGCTGATACTCTGCTAAAGCAAGGAAGCTGCCATACAAACACACAGCTAACGTGGCGTTACAGCCCCAGTTAACATGACTGTTAAATTGACATCTTTGCTTTATCTTCACTTTGTGTCTTTGTTTTATGTTCCATTTTCTTTTTGATAAAGTGTATCGCTGGATCCCCCTCGGTTCATTTGTAACGTTATGTTGTGGGAACTAATTACGATGTAATTTCTACCCCTAATGGAGCAGCAGGGGTGGACATTTCTAGCAGATTGTCAGTCTGTATAGCCGCTTTTCCACTGCTTGGTACCGGCTCAACTCGCCTCGCCTCGACTCGCTTTTGGTAGTACCACTTGGTTTTCCACTGCAGACAGTTGAATGTAACATATGTAACAGAATAGCAAATGTAACAAGTCTCAAAAGTCGGCATCAAGAGTGAATTCACAGTCCATCATGTTTGACATGACTCCAAGTCGCTGATACTCTGCTACTCGTTTCTCGAAAAAGTTGGTTTTCCCCTCTAATGAAATGGACTCCATGAAGTCGAATGGATTTTCGGCTAGGTAAACCTTGGATTAAAGGGAAAAGAAAAATTAGTTATTTGCACCAAAATGTAAACAGTTCATGCATTTACAAACACAGCAAACTAAAAACAGCATTTCAACACATCTTAATATTACAATTACATTTAAAATTCAAAGTATAAAATCATATGTAAAGGTATAGGTCATTAATTTTAGCAAAGACTACTGCTTTCTGTGCTTTTCATGACAGATGACCACAGTGGAATGAGGAATGACCCATTCACCGTAATTGCACATATTTACGATTAGTTTAAAAAGAATCACCTTGGCCAGTCCAAGGTCAGTGAGGAGCCGGTCCGCCACAAACTCAATGTATTGCTTCATCAGGGAACAGTTGATTCCAATCAGATCCACTGGCAAGGCCTCCGTCAGAAACTCCTGCAACACCAAACAGTATGCGTTTATGAATTTACAACATGAGCATGGCCTATGAAGATTGTGGACATTTACAAGCAGAACAGACATCAAAGGAGAATGGACTGTCTACCTATTACTGATTTATTACAACAGGAGTCAATAGAGAGAGAAAGTAAACACAGTAAAACCAAGCAGAGATATTTGCAAAGGCAAAATTAGGCTTTAAAACCATTCTGTCTTGAGTAAACGATGATCCCAGTGCTGCACATTTGTAATCTGTGTCACCAGAGAAGTCACCAGTATGCTACTGGCAGTGGGTTGTGACATAGTTCCCCCAACACCTGCTGACCTGTTCAATGCTAACAGCTTTGGTGACGATGTCCTTTACTCTGTCCTGTGATGGTTTCTTCACCAGGTAGCTGTACAGCAAGCAGGCAAAGTTACAGTGTAGGCCCTAGAAAACACATCAATACACAAGTCAGAGAAGATAGAAAAAACAATGGAATGGTGTTGTCAGAGAAGTTGAAAGAAATCTCTGATTTTCTTACTGTTATTTACATTTTAGGCATTTAGCTCATGCTCTCAACCAGTGCAACTTACACTGAGTTCAATGGTGAACTAAGTCCAAAGACATGCAGGTCAGGTGAATTGAACACCCTAAATCGCACATAGGCATGAGTGTGTTTGTGTGTAGTATGGTATATGATGGTATATGATGTACATATAATCTAGTAAAATGATGTATATGACATAGTATATGATGTGTAGTATGTATATGATGTAGTTAATGATGTATGTGAAGTATGTATATGACATAGTATAGGATGTATATGATGTGTATATGTAGTATGTATATGTGATGTAGTATGTATGTACTGTATATGATGCTATGTAAAGCCCTTTGAGACATGCTTGTGATGAAGGGCTATATAAATAAACTAGACTAGACTAGATGGTAAGATCATTCTTTCCGAGACAACTTGGGAAGAAATTTTTCCACAAGCACACGAGTACCGACTTGGCATTCTTGGATTTGATAATGAGCATCACACATCCAAACCTCAAGGCAGGTGTGTCAGAGAGAAGCATCCAAAATAAACAGGAACTCCCACACAATCTTACGCAAGAGCAATGGGTGGAATCTCCATTACGTTTTATTTTATGTGCTGCAGGGTGTCATGGGCGGCTGAAAATGTAATTTGGGAGTTGTTTATTTCAAGTGCAATCAGCCTCCTAAACACTTGCACTGCTTAAGTAGGTTACGACGACCTACTTGTGTATGCTGTAATGATTTCAAAGCATATTATGTTTTGTTGTGTATTATGTGTAGGGCTCAGATACAGTATCTGCTTTGTAGCCTGAGATCAAACACAAATTCCTTTCCTGTTGTGTAGACTATTCTATTCTATGATTTTTTTCAAACAGGTTTCAAACAGACCAGTTAGGTTATTCTACAATAGCCGGTTCATTTATACTCACAGTATATAAGTCCTATTAACTTATTATTAGACTACATGTTTGTGTGTTGGATCCTTTTTAACAGTTTGCAGATAACCATGCAGAGTTCCTCTAACCTCGTCCCTGCTGATCAGCTCGTTGGAGTAGGTAAGGCCGGGCATTAGGCCTCTCTTCTTTAGCCAGTAGATGGCAGCAAATGAGCCAGAGAAGAAGATGCCCTCCACTGCTGCAAAAGCCACAATTCTTTCCCCTACGAATTAAAAAACAAAAACAAAAACAGGCATTATAAAACTTGAGATGCAAGAAGTTCATGTCCCAGCTGGTATAAACCTCGGAGAACAAAAGGGAAATAGTACATGGAAAGTTCCTCTATACTGGGGATTCAGACTATATAAATGCACAACATGATGTTTTTGGATGAGATTCTTACTCACCGAATGTGGATTTGCTGTCATTTATCCACTGGAGTGCCCAGTCTGCTTTTCGCCTCACACAAGGCATGGTCTGAATGGCGTTGAATAAATAGTCCCTGCAAACACATGAAACTCATTCAAACACGTCTTACCATACCGGCAGTTAACATATGGCCTGAACATAACAAATAGATAGCCTGTAGATACACAGGCCATGAAATTGTGGTCTGCCTAACCTGTAGGCACATCAAAGTCTGCAATAGCTGGGAAAGTAACTGAAATCGCTACAAAGTGGTACAAACTTGAACAGGTGCAGGTGTTACAGTTTGTTTAGCATCTTCAGTAAGTGTGATATACACAAAAAAAAACTATCATGCTACTGTATGTGGTTTACTTGCACAGATGGCATTGGGGCTGAGACGGATAATCTGTAACATCTAACCAGGGTAACACAATACCCTGAATTCATATGGGTGGAAAAGAAACAACTTTGTCTTTTCTTCACCACTGCCTACATTACAATTCACGCTCCCTTCATGCACCACAAAAAAACAGGCTTTCTCCATTCCACCAGAAACTTGCTTGCATCTAAAAGTTTGCCGGGGCCACTGAATAAAAAGCAGCAACTTGACGGACAAGTGGCTGACCTCTCCTTCAGGTCCCTGATGTAGGTGTTGATGAGCAGGCTGTACATCTCCGAGTGGACGTTCTCAATAAGGATCTGGAAACCGTAGAAGGAGCGTGCTTCAGGAACCTGCACCTCCTGGCTGAACCTCTGCACCTGTTGGAGAAGACAGAAACACAAATGCATAGCTAAAACTTCCTGCCACACCACCGGTTTTATATGAAGCTATCATCTTCAGCTATCATGGGGATCAAACTGAAAATAAGTTATTGGGGCATCCTGGATGATTTACGCTGAATATGTTTTCAAGTTGTCTGACGAAACAAATCAAATCACTGAGGGGAAACCTAAGACACAAGTTAATTTGGCTGTCAAGAAATTAAATTGTCCGGCTCTGAATCCATCGGCCTCTGTGGCAGGTTGATTAAAATGTTACAAGTGACAAGCCAACAGTTACAGCTGAGTGACATTCATGCCTCTGTGGTTTGCGATCCCTCTCACCAGGTTCTCATTGACAATACCATCGCTGGCAGCAAAGAAGGCGAGCACGTGGGAGATGAAGTGCTTCTCCTCAGGTTTCAGTCTGTCCCAGTGGACCAGGTCCTTGGATAGATCCACCTGAAACACACATCACAGACAGAAACCCTGTTAGTCTCAGGTTTTCAGGTTATTTGCAGTGGTGGCAAGCTGTGATGGGCAAGGCACACTTATTCAATTGGACCGATGGACTGTTTGTTATATTGCGTCAATTTGGTAAATCTATTTGTGGTAGGCTGCCACAAAGAAATCTATGTGAAATCCCACTAAAAAGCAGTGATCAGTATTGTTCCTCTTTAATAAAGGGGGCACCATATGTGCATTAAAGTTAATGGATTTAGTTTATGATTTAATTCAGAACTGCCATAAAAACTGATAAGTCTAATTTGTCATGTCAATTGCTTAAGGTATTTCATTTGCCCAGAGTAGACTGATACTTAAAAGTTTGTAGCCTATATTGTGCAAACTAAATCAGCATAGGCCAAAAAATAGTTTCATTTTAAAACCCTTCAAATTTATTTAAAATATATTATAATATCATATTGTGTTATTTTCTCTCAAGCTGGTGAAGTAAAACAAATTATAATTGGTTTTATTTACTTGGTACAACACATCAAAATGAAGAGCTGAATAGTGAAGGCTACCCACCTCTTCCACGGTCCAGAAAGACGCCTGTGCCTGCTTATACATCTTCCAGATGTCGGGGTACTGGATGGGGAAGATGACGAAGCGCCTGGGGTTTTCTCGGAGCAAAGGTTCATCCTGTGTTTCTGTTCCCGGCTCATTCTGCTGGTCTGGATCTGGATCTTTATGGCCAATCTACGACGAATCCGAGCCCAGAAATAAATAATTTAGATTGGCATTTTATATGGTCTGATGGGTTATTACTTAGTACGCGTTTGGAGATGATCAGTCTATCCTTACTCCGTTTACCTAACGTTACTTGACAATTCTGACATTACGGATTGCGCCTTTAATTGTGAGACGTTTAGGCCACTGCGCTTGCGCACGGCTTGCATGCAACATCCAAAACAAAAGGATAGGCTACTACGCATTGACATTAACTGTACAACAAATATGTTCTTCTGAATTTTATGTCATTGTGTGTAAGTTCTTGTTCTTATATCACCAAATTGCTCTTCTGAATGGCATTTAGTCGGCATTCCCGTTGTGTCCAACCACGAGACAAACCTCCACACCGTCACTGAAAATTCACCCCCGACAGAACCAGTTCTGCAATAAGCCTCATTATATATAGGGAAGCTAAAGCGCCTACATTTGCCTGGAGGTCTCGTTCGTGACAGACTGACTAAAAACTTGTTACACAAACATTTACGTCACAGGATTATGTCCAGGCACAGTCCACAACAGACTGAACCACATTCTGCCGCTGCTTACCGTTTCTTTATGCTTGCTGGACTGCGGACAAATGTTCATTACGTCCATTTCATAAAAACAGACTTCTCTCCGATGTCGGTGTCATTCAGAGGACTGAGGTCGGCTCTTTCAACCGAGAATGATCGAGTAGAGGTATTGCGCCTCTATCGGCTATTCTCAAACACGGCATGTAAGCTGGGCAAATGGTTCCCAAACTAAAGTCCAGGGACCCCCCAGGGGTCCTCGAGGGGCTCCCCTGAAAACTCAGGATTCGTTTAATTTCCCCATTATTACATTCTCTACATTTTATGAGGGGGAGAAAATGCCCAATCAGAGATTTCACTCTCTCCACTGTTATTTCCCCACTTGAGTAGGACAAAACCTTTATCAAAATGAGTGTCTGTACTCTAAAGTGTCTCTATTTGGGGTCTTTCACATGAGGACAGGTAAATAAATAAAAACAAGTACCCAGTGATCTATATTATTAGAAGAAAAAGGAAGACGAGTAGTTTGGACTAATAAATTCTTTTATTGGGCTGGACTCTAATTGGACTTGTGAGGACATCTGTCATATAATCTTATGTGACAAATAGCAGGCACTGGTATCAACTGTGGCACAAGGCCTTTTCAGAAAGAGACAATATATATTGTAAACAGAGTAGATAAAGTCCTTGTGTTGTAAAAATGAAAACACAAACACTGTACAGATGAAGAGCTGAATGTCCAAATAAAAAATGCTAGATAACAGTGTAGAAAGTGTGTGAGCCAACTAATCCAGACTGCTACGCCGGTATGTTGTGTATCGCCAGCCGGAACACGTCGTTTGTGCAGGACCACGCTCCGTCTTGGTGCTTCAGCAAAAACACCTGATGGAAGCCCATTATTGGATCTTGATCCACCTATTGCAGAAAAGTAGCGAAAGTATTTGTAAGTATTTATTCTGGGGACATTGATGAAACACAAACTGTAAAAGTAAACAAAAGCAGAAAAGTACTTGCCCCACACAGGATTTACGTTTTGACATACATGCAATTCTCGTGAAAACAAAGTCAAACAGACAGTTCAGTCTGACAGGGGCATTTCATCAGTAAGAGAATCTTCACTCTATCATAAATCAATGGAACAAAAGGAAACGCAGCCCTGGCACTTGGGGTGCAGGAGAGTTGATAAACATCCAGTGGAGCAGTGACAAAGAAGACTAAGCTAGATCTGACTGTGAACTCAAAGATGCAAGGAGGGATGGGCATGTACGACCAGCCTCACATGAAGTCATAGCACTTCTCTTCAGGGCTGCAACTAACGATTATTTTCATTATCGATTAGTCTAGCGATTATTTTTTCAATTAATGGATCATTTAGTCTATAAAATGTCAAAAATAATGACTAATGCCCATCACAATTTACCAGAGCCCAAAGTGATGTCTGCTTTTTGCCTTTATGATAGTATTACAGTAGAGATAGACAGGAGGAAAGACTAGGAGAGAGAGAGAGAGAAGGGGACGACATGCGATAAAGGTCCTGGGCCAGACCTGAACCCAGGACGTCATGGTCACATGGTACACGCCCCAGATCACTAAGCCAACAGGATGCCTCAAATCTTTGGTATTTTTACTTGATAAATGACTACATTGATTATCAGAATTACAATCAATGAATTCTCTGTCAATCGACTAATCAGTTAATCGACTAATAGTTTCAGCTCCACTACTCTTTATATTCGAGAGTAAAACACTCCGGATGGCTGTAGCAACCTGGAAGGTTCACGTACTCAGCTGGAAATACAAGGTAGCAGATCCTGGAAGGTACAGTAGGTGGTTGAAGTGTACAAAGGAGCCTGCAGACCCGCAGGTTATCAAACACATTTTCCCAGCTCACCTTTAGCTGTCCGATCACCATGATGAAGATACAACTATCAGGTGTGGGCTGGCAGTCTTGTTCTGTGATACGGTGCTGAATGACTTTGAAAGGCAAGCTCTGTGGATGGAAGGGAAACCATACTTCTCATCAGTGAGATGTACAGGAGCAAGTAGCAGCTATGTTGAATTGCGACCAACACAACCCCCCCTCTCCCCTCCAGCCAGAAAAGATACGTACAGCTAGTTTGCCAGCTATGGCTTCTCTCCCAAGAAAAATTGATCCTTCCCACGTCAAGCAGGCTGTGGGAGACTGAGAAAAAGAAGAAAGGCAATGGCAATAGTTAATTTGAAAAGCTTGAGGTAATTGCAGAATAAAATAAAATAAATGCTCCTACTACAACAGTCCAAGGACAAAAAAAAAAAAAAAAAATCACCTCTCTGATAGATATACAAAATAAGATTGCTGTTGGTTTGTCTCCTAAATGCATCACATCATCATATTACTAGAATCGTTTAGAGATATCAGTGTTCTCCATTGGGAATTGCTACAACATGGGACCTTTAAGTGCAGATATTATAGGCACAGAGACAAACTAAAGGTAACTGCTAAAATAAACAGCAACATTAAAGCTCCACTGAGCAACTACACATGTTGGCGGCTCCAAACGGCAGCAAGCAATAACTGGTTTAAGTTTTTAATGCCTAGAAATCATGGAACACATGATTTGCTGATCTGGTGACTGGGACGGCCACTGTAAATGGGTTACATCGTTTTCATGCTTCGTAATAACACTTGGTTGTGGGTGCTGTCATCCTGGAAGATTTGGCTCCCTTTGGGATAGATACGCTTCACCACAGGATGAACACTACCACTCAGAATAGTTTTGTATTTAATAGCGTTTACCTGGCCCTCGTCTTATCGTGCATTCTTGACACAACTGCACTCCAAAATATTCAGATGTAATAAAGAGGCTATGCACAGCTATGACCAAAGTGTCGGTCTGTGTGAAGATCTCAACAGACTATTCTTGACATGCCTTAACATTGTCATTTACAGAGATTCAGAGTTGTTCATATTTTTTCACCTGCATCACGAATCATTGCATAAATCTTCTTTGAGCCATGGTAGCCAAAAGAATGAGTAACTGGGTCTGCCCAGCATTTTCATACATGACTTCTTGATGGGATGGTTAATAAACTTAGGGAACACAACTGTGTGGAAGCACATGCTTTTAATAAATTTTGTATCACTCATCTTGGCATTTATCTGTAGATTTTATTTACAAAAATCTGCAGCAGTCCTGTTTCAGAACCTTCTGATGTTCTGGTATATTTGAAAGGGAAATTACACCCTCAGATGCTGTTACACTGATGTTATCATCAATCTGTTTTGTTCAATGCATTCCAGGAGTTATTTTGTGATTAAGTGTTGTAATTTACCATTCTGTTGTATCCACTTTCCCTCAACCTGCTTTGTTTACTTCTACTTCAGTTAGTGATTTCCTACATTTCCCAGAATGACCATGGACAAACCCCAGAGAATGTGCCTGAACTGAGTGACTGAGTGAGGTGTGTACCTGACAGGAGTTAGCCTGATGTTGGATATTGTACTATTCTACTGAAATTTGAATGTGTTCATACAGTAGATTCATATTTTCTCAAGTATCAAAAACAAGCAAAACTTGAGAGGACATAGGACAAACTTACATATAGGTTACCCAGCCCCGTCCTGTCGGTAGTGTCAAACTGGCGGTAATACTCTTGTACAAAGCCTTCTCCAATCTGTTGCCAAATTTCTTTCTGGACAGCCATGACTCAAACTGCAGCTGTGGATCTGGAAAGCAGAAGAGCCTCTTTGGTGTTAATTCAGCTGCTAACATTAGCTGGCAAGCAAAAAAGCAGTTCAAACGTGAGTGAGGAAATCCACACAAAAACCAAAAGATGGCTGAAGAGCTCTCCCTTAAGTGTTTATTGAACTAATGTAGACCCACTGGGCTGCAAACACGTTATTTCACATGACAAGACAAAACTCAATAATCTCTATAATGTGTATAGGCTATATGTGTCAAAAATGATGGTAATGATTTTCAAATCATAGGAAGCTTTGTGGTCAGGTCGAACATTGTGTTTGCTACGCAATCATTACTGAGTTCCATGACAGAAAAAAAACAACAATTGACATTTTAACCCATTTTGATAGATCAAAACAAACAAATACATAAAATTTCAGTAATTGAAGCCATTGAATTGTTTCATAAGTATAGGCTACTTACAGGTCAATTCGGTGGTAATTTTGATCAATCTTGCTTAATATGATGTACAATATGAATTTAGGTAACAAGGATACATGTCAGCCTAAAAAGGTGGGTAAACCTTATTCCAGAAATAAAATAAAAAGGTGGGTAATGGTCACCCTCCACTACACCGCTGCTGCTCCCCTTGTCATCATACTCAATGCGACACACTGGACGGGACAGCTCGTGTTGGTCTATGGGAATATGGCAGCCTGACAGAACATACTATGTTAGTTTTGAGAAAGAAAACACACTTTTGAGTGCGTTACTATGTGTAACGAATGATTCCGTGACCGGTGACAGTAACATAAAGGTATTTTAAGTCAAACGGTAAGCGAACAAGCGTTAGTTCACCAAGAAGATAATGCTTTGGCTTTAGTTCTGTTTGAGTTCTCTGACATTACCGGTTGGGACGACAACAGGAAGTTACATCAGCGGGAAAAAAAAAGTAAAACAAATATTATTTTTTACATTTTTCTAGACAGTAGACCAACCATAAATCGAAAGTACCATTAAAAGAAAGGCTGGCTGTTGGAGATGACTGATTTTTAAATATGTTAAATATATATATTTTAAATTCATTTACTGAAGCAAACATGAGAAGGACTGCTCCGGGAAGGACTTTGTAGGGCAGTGCTCCCGTCTGAACTAATGGCTGTTTGCAACATCGTGGAGTATTAATGACACAGGGAGTGGGGTGTATTTTATTCACTTTTCTCAAAAACTACTTGTCCAAATCACACAGAGGTTTTTTTGTACGCTAAGGGGGGTCTGTGGAGATTAGCAACAGACCGCAAAAGTGAGCTGAAAAACTTCCACACGGTGTGCTCTCAACGCCGGGAGCCAACCGTATCCAGTCAAGCTAACCAGTTAGCAAGTTCTTCCGCAACCTGCAAGTTAGTCATTTGTCTCTAGTGATAATCTATTTTCCCCTTACACTCACCACTCGAAAGCAGCGCTTCCCCGAATAAATAAGCTTTGTGTCGGATTTGATTCAAAATAACAGCTTACCTTGTCACAAATGTAAGCTTTTTTTTTTTTTTTGTTCAGCGAACACCCAGCGTGGAGGCAAGTCCTCGGGAGGTTCCCGCTTCCTCCGTGTTGTGACAACCTTATGACGACAGATGCGAGCTAGCCAATGATGGCGCACAGAACGGAGTGAACTCGCTTTACGTTAGAGCTGCAAATCGACCCGTTCACTGCATGTCCCATTGAGATGCTCAGAGTGAGGGGGGGGGGGGGATCATTTTCAGAGTGAAGTGAAAACTACCAAGGCCCTGCTCATCTGACAAAAAAATCTTTAATGATTATTTTTGCATTTACAAAAGCGACCATGGTGATTCTGAAAATGAAACCTTTATTGATAAGTATTTTGGCATATAATGAATCATAGCTTTGTGATCACTCGATTAAACCTTGTTAGAAGGGTATGGGCCACATCACATTTCTTATGTACCGTTGTTCTTCTCCCTAGGACAAGATCCCAGGTTCCTCTAGTATTTTTACAAACCTAAAAATCACAGCTTGATCACTGTGTGAGACGCCGATCCACTCACGAGATAGTCACAGCTCATCTCTAGTGTGCTTTGACAAGGTGCTTGTAAAGACGACGATCCAAATCAATGAGAAGCAACTGGTATTGAACCAAAGCCAATGTCAGCAGGCCAGCAATACAGTGAAAATTTTGCATTGGAAGACATTGAGCGCTCAACTGGATGAGACCAATATTGCTTGGGGAGACTGATGAGACATTAGAAATACAGTTGGATTCATAACAGTATACAGGTCTTTACAAACACCAGTGATAGGAATGTCATATAAAAAGAGCTGGTTAATTCATCATGTAATACATCTTTAGATCTTTATGGATCTTCTTACTGTGCCTTCATTTACAGCGTCCAGTTGGCGAGTCCAAGTGTCCTGTTGGCACGTGGGATGACCTTGTCCTCCTTACTTGACAGAAATCTAACATCTTACTTCTTACTTTACATTTGATTTCTTCACAATTAGTGAAAACCAGACTGACAGAGAAAAGACCCATTTAGGCACTTTTTTAAAACAAAGATATCATTTTGCTACAGTTCAGTGCTTGTCGTTGCTGCCAGGAGAATGATACTCAGAATTTGTTTTGTCTTCACGCTCTTCATTTCCAGTGACTTGTTCAGAAAGGCTACTATTGCTTTGTTGAGGCCATTGTACCAGTAGATCCTCTGGCAATGGATGGCAGTAAAAATCATCGCTACAGTTTCCACCAGCAGGTTTCTGAGGTTAAAACTCCGTATCTGTTAAAAGAGTCACTGTTCTGGCTGTGACGTGAAATAATCGTCTGTCCGGAACACACTGGGAATCTCTTGGCGCTGATGTGCTGCTGGTCTTTTTGGGCTAGCCGGTTTCTGTGAATGAATAGACACAAATTAATTTAAATTGTCCAATAGCAGGCCCTGAAAACAACTCAAAGAGAGCACATTTAGGCATTTCTTGTGCTTGTGTAATTACTGTTTATTTCTGAATTTTATTTTTCGTTCCTTCAGCTGATTTCCCAAAGATTATAATGACTGGATGAAATAATGGTAGTAATGGATATCTTGTAAGAAATAGGAGCAATCACTGTACAGGATCTTACAGTATTATTACAGTACATACTATGGCTAGTCATCTCTTTCCGTTTTACCACTGTAGTAAATATGTAACTAAACCAGCAAAGGATCTCAGCCCTGTTTAACTCAGTGATAGAAAGCACAGAGTGACACCATAATTCACCAATCCCATTATATTTATCCTTTGACTATATTTCAAGATTGTTCACATGACAACACAGTAATAGCTATTGCGGAAACGGACTGGTAACAATGTAAAGGTATTAATTCACAGGCATGTGAAGGAGCGCTCACATTTAAGAAGCCTGGGACGCTCATTGTGCGGAGGATCTTCTTGAAAGCGCTCGGTAGCGTTCCTAGTTCGCCCTCCGCCTGCGTGACCTGCTCCTCCATGGCACTGACGTTGGCTCCCACCATCTTCACAAAGGCCTGGGGGCACACCAGAATTATATGGCAAGAAAAGCCCATGTTAAAGATTGTTAACAATATGATGTCAGACCAGTAATGCAGACAAACTTCAAAGGAATGTAAAGCAAGATGCTTTGGTAGCCCAAGCTGGCACTTGCTTGCCGGTGAGTGCAAAGGTCATTTTGTTAAGCTTGGGTCAGTTTGGGTTCATGGCTGAGAGAGTCTACCTTGTTCTACAGGTTTTAACCATCCTTTGATCTTTTAAATGGAAGACAGAGAGAGCAGAGTGGAGTGGAAAGGACAATTTGTAATAGAAAACAGTGCCAGTGTCCAATTAAATGTAATACAATCATGGTAAATGTATGGTGCTCACTATTCTCTTGGTCCACCATCATAAAATAAAGAATAGGGAAACATTACTTTGCTGAAAATGTCTGGTGAGTAACATTTTTAAATGTATCCAAAACTGTATTTTACAGGATAAATAAAAAAGTGTTCACCTCTCTGCATTACCTTGCTGTTCTGCCCTGCTGGGGCTTGCCACCATTTGTTATGGTTATGTTTTGGATTGCGTCTTCATTAGTTAATCAGTGTGCAAAACATTATCAGGATTTGAAAACAACAAACACATGTTGTACACCTAAATCAGTCTTTATTTCCATCATGGTTGCCAGAAAACAGGCAACAGTCAAGCAATGACAGTTACACTGTTACTCATTTGTCTCAGAGTTGCTCCTTTTGTTAAGTAAATATCAATTTTGTTTGGTTAATTATTACTAACAAATACAGAACAATGTTTTTGCTCTTTCCATTACAGAATTCAATTCAGAATTCTCTTTGATGTAGTTTGCAGTCTGCTTTGGTCAGGTATGGCCGAAAAGACCAAACTAAATGTTTTGCTTAAAAACAAATTAAAAGCTCCGCAAGCACAAAAGGTGGAAACCATCACTTACTTCTAACTTGTCAATTCTTCTGTATATTTGTCTCATTTCATCAGACTTTTGCTGGATTTGAGGTAGGTTCTCGTTCACGATCTGGGAGGTATCATTACGGACCTGGAGGAAAAAAACACAAGGGTATGACAGACAAATATAGGTTAATGACCATGAGATACAACTGTGTTCATATTCTGTCACATTATCATAGTTTGACCTAACTTACCATATCAAGCATTCCCACAAACTCATCTACTCTTGTCAGCATTTCTTCCAAGCTCTTCTCTAAGCAAAGGATCTGGAGGAGAAACGGTTGACAGAAAAGATTATTTAGACACACACAACACAATTGCAAACTACACATCAAATGCGTTGTGTCAACCTCAAACTTTTATGACAATTTCTGCGGACTTTATACCCTCACACCAGTGATTCTCAACCTTTTTCATATCAAGGACCATAATTTAGTCCACATTAGAGCCACGGACCCCCATTTGATGAGATTTAATCTCTTGGACCCAAATCTGAGAATATTTATATTGTTAGATATAATTTTGTCCAGAATCTACTATACAGATGGTAGATAATAGACTATCTGTATTGTAGGTAGAGAGGTAACAGAGAAACTATGATCAAAACAGTCATTCTTCTACATTCTCTAATTGTGTTAACTTCTTGTAAATGAACTAATGGTGAAGTTTAACACTTCATCAATTTGCTGGGGACCCCCTGGAACCCCCTCAAGGACGCCTGGTGGTCCCCGAACCCCACGTTGAGAACCACTGCCCCACACTGCAAAGTCAGTCCCATCCACCAGTTTCAGCTGGGATGCAATACAAACGCCATTCAAATGTTTGAAGAGGAACCACAGGACCAAAACACAGGGGCCTTTGTCTTCCTGCAGAGCTAGCTAGCTCGCTTGCTCAGTCCCTTGATAACATGCCTGGTATCACGCATATCCAGTTAACGTTAACTCGGGAGTGACAGCAAGCTGGTCAGTTGGCTAGCAAAAGCAATACTCACAAAAACAGAAGCTGCTGAATGGATAGCTCTGGACTGAGTGAATATGCGATTTAAACGCACAAATGTGATCGCAGAATAACTTACTTGATAAATATTAACGCGCTAACAGAAAATCACCGCTCATACAGCTGCTTACGTGTCGCTTAGCAACCACGCTGTAAAGCTACTGTTCAAGAAGTTCAAGAATATGTAATTATTATTTACGTATTACCTGTTAGAACAAGAGATTTATTGAGTATTTTAAATACAATGGTATGCTATCACCGTCTTACAAAAACGCTCGTTTCAGTGCTTTACGAGGCTTCTCGTGGCTTAGGCTAAATTCAAAAACACAAACCTCTTCTCCAGCAGTCGCTCTAACATAGGAAGAATAGCTAAGGGCGGTGTGTCTCAGGAGTCCGTCGTCCTGGTCCGGGTCCTGTTGGTCAGCTGTCCCGGGTTCTGCTGCGTTGAGGCTCGGGCTTTCGGGGATAGCTGCTGCGCCAAAGCTGGGACTTTGCGACACGGTACCGCTGCTGAGGATTTCGCTCACCATGGACAAACTGCTCGCACTTTGGGAAACGATGCCGCTGTCTCTGCTTATCTCGGCGCTAGACTCCTCCAAGGGAGACAGAAAGCCCACCCTGTCCAACCGATGATGGTCCATTTCGCCTGTCTTTCAGGTCTACTGCCGTATTTTGCCTGTCAACTGATCGAATCACGTGTACTGTAGCGCGGATGGTGGCTTACAAGGGTCAAAATACATTACCACATACTAATGCAGTAGGCTACCACATACTAATGCAGTGGAAAAGTCACAAATTCTCCCAATGCAGTGTTTTTGTCACAACAGACCAGTTATGCACATTACCTAGAACCTCTATAACTCTCTTGATTAATGCACCTTTTAGATTACAGCAGTGGCGATAGAGGGTCAGGAAGAGCACAATTTAGGCCTCATTTGGCTTTCTCTCCAAAGCCTCAGAGCAAACCAGTTATGAAAACACTATTCACAAGAACATGTAAAAGGCATGTACCTACATTCTAAGGTGAAATTCGATTGCTTTAACTAGCAATGCATGTAACAGTGATGTTAAAGAAGGCCTTTGACTTCTTTGAAAGGGATGGGTAGGGAAGACACTCTACAATGTAAGATTCATTGTCTGCAAACAAAAATTGTTCACTTAAAATAAGGAATCGAAAGACACAATTTAAAGTAGTTTTTCCCCCAGAGATGAATGGTGGTGTTTCAGATAGTGTAGGCCCGTTTGACTGACAGTTTGACTTTTTATACCTATTTTTCTTGTCATGATGAAAGAGTACACAAATACTCTTTCTACAGAAACACACAAACCGATTCTTCTATCAATCTACACGACCTTTCGTGAAGTTTTGTATAAATAGGCCTATCTGTACAAAAACAATTTGTGAGGATGTTGTGTGCATGACCTGTAGTTTTTGAATATTTCATGATGCACAATGTCATTGTGTTGTCTGCCAGCAGATGGCAGCCAGAAGTACAACATGGTACTAGGCTTTAATGGCTTGTGCACATGTTTGATGCAAAAGCATAGCCTAAGTTATAACAAGGGTTGATAAAGCTACAAGCTTTGTTTATCAAACAAATATGTAGTCCACTCATTTGGTATTCAGGTTTGCTTTAATTAAATAAACTAAGTATGGATTTGTGAATAAAATGAATTTGTTTTGGAGAGAAGATAAGATTGTTAACTCTTTTCTACAATAAAACCCCCCAGACATCACCAATAGGAGGACACAAGGAAAAACAATATCCAGCAGTTGAATCAATAGGACGGGTGCAGTCCTGCAAGGACAACTCTAAATGGGTTAATTAGTTCAATAGGGCTAGGCAGTATGGTCAAACTATACCACAACCTGATTCTTATTGTTGGCAGTAGAATAATATTTAATGGTATTTGTTTTTTCCATACAAGTTACTCTTTGTGGAAAGTGCATGCCTCTAGGATACTGACCAATGAGATGAGACAAGTTTCTTCTCCATTTAGATCTAATCTTATAATATGCGTAAAGGTACACACTATATGTGTGTACTATGTTTATTTTATTAACATTTGAATTTGTTTGCATATAAGTACAATAGAATATTCCACAATACCAGTTACGCCCCATACCTTCAAACAGACAGGCCGTAATATAAAATAAGTGACAGAAGGAGTGACGGTTTCCAGAAACACCACCCTGCTGTGTCAGGATAAACCCAATCCTACTTGTGTGTTCAGATTGCTGCTATTGAAACCTGCAGCATTCACATCCAAAGGACAAAGAGATAGAGAAATATGTTTTATGGTCTGTCCTCACAGGTGGCACTGATGCTTAGGGTCCCAGGCTGCAAGCCAACCTTCCATTGTTTACATGTTGAGGTGTATTCAGTATAATAGCTCAAATTCTCAGGGTCACGGTGATAGAGAGAGGAGCTGTTTAGATCCGACTGGGACACTTTGGAAACATCTTACTGACTGTTTTATAAATGCGTCTGAAAAACAAAGATAACCACAGCAGGATGGCATTCAACTGGCTCTCTTCACTGAGCACCTTTGTGCAATGCTATTGTGAATTTTCTTCTTTTAAATGTTATGTTTTTATTTAACCTTTAACAAGACAAAGTTGTCAGTTTTAGTCAGTCTCACGTTCTACCTTTGAATCCCAAAATTTCTAGCAGTTAGCTTCTATGCCATTTGTGAGGAACATAGTTCTTCAAACATATCGCACTCCAGTGGTAAATCTAAACAATGACCTATATGTGCATAACTCCCAATGATAATTTAACAATTTTATGTAATTCATGTGCAGGTTGGAACTCAGTGTTAAGTGAGTGATGGCTGGCAGACCCACAATCCTGGGTTTCACTGCTGAGAGGGGGTGCAGACTATGGCCAGGGCAGAACCAGGGGCCAGACCGGGCGTCAATGATCTATTGGCTGTTTGACCAGTGTGGCATCCTGAGTAAACACGGCAGATAAGCATTCATTAGCAGGGAGGTGAAAGGGGTTTGCTGCTGCTGCTGGAGGGCCTCTGACCTGGGAGAGAGCTGCATTCCTACTGCTGTCCAGGTCGGATAAATCAGCACTAGCTAACAGCCTGATGAAGCTAAATTGTGGTTGTGGCTGGTTAAAGGAGAATTCCACCCTCGGACACTCTTACACTGTTATGTTTAATTTGTTTCGTTCAATGCATTCCAGGAGTTGTTTTGTGAGGACGTGTAATTGACCTTTTTGTTGTACCGACTTTCCCTCAACCTGACTCGTCTACTTCAGCTGCTGATGTTCTACATTTCCCAGAATGCCTTTTAACAACCCCCAGAGAGCTGCTTGAACTTGCTGCATTCAGCTGTGGGTTGTACATGACCGGTGTGAGGTTAAAAGTCACAATGAAATGGCATTTTGAGAGCGTCTTGCTTCCATAATTCAACATACTTCCAGTTGAAACAGGATGTTGGGGCGGGACAAAAATGGGGGGGAGAGATCATTCAAAAGTATAAACCAGTGGGATATTTGTTAGGTGGAGAAAGATTTATTTGATGGGAGGGGTGGGATTGTTAATGCAAGGTACATCACCAATAGCCGTTTTTAAACAGTGTTAAAGTGTTTTATGGTGGATTTTTCCTTTAAGTCTGTAAACAAGTGTATCCACTCCTTCAACCTTGTAATACACCTTCAGAGTTGAGAGTGTCCTGTGTCTGGTTTTTCAGTCATGATACATCACTGACCATGTTCAGTGGGACAGCATCTGCTAAAGCTTTACACATTAACTGGTAAAGGCTATAGAACTAGTGGAATAGTGGTAATGAAGATATCCAAAGGAGGAATTAAATGACTCTCTTTTAGAAATTACACAATCCAAATGTTTAGGAGCCACATATGTAAATCTTGAACCAAAACATCACATTTCTTATTTGCAAAATTGTGAGGCTTAGAATAATTTATTGGAGCAGATACAAGGGTTTGATCAAAATCATCAATGCATAAAAGAACTATTAAAAAAAAATCATCGTCTACACAGCATTTATCAGAAATATAAGAAATATAGATTTACTCTTTAAAAAAAGTTCATAAGCAAAACCTCCAAGTTGGTCCCAGTAAGAAGAATGAAAGAATCTTAATAAAAGTGGTCACTAACAGGAGAGAGCAGGCTGTAGGCACATTCAGAACACTAGAATACAGTGGACTCGCCTAAAAACACTTACTTGTCCTGATGCTTATTACATACATACAAATCTTTTGATGTAAGACAAAGAAAACTTTTAGAAATACAAAAAAAACAAAAAAACATAGACAATAAACTCTCCTTGTTTCCTGGCTTGCAACGTCCTGTTATCAATTATCTTATAAAAACAAACAAACAGAAAAAGTTACAAAATTAGTATTGGAGGAAGCACGCTCATGCTCATATTTACCCAGCCTGGGCTTTCCAGTTTAAGTCTTTGAGCAGCCGGGATGTTTCTGTGTGTGTGTGTATGTGTGTGTGTGTGTGTGTGTGTGTGTGTGTGTGTGTGTGTGTATGTGTGTGTGTGTGTGTGTGTATTATAGGGTAATGACGGTGCCATCCTCCTCCACCCCGCCCCTGGGCAGTGCGAGGCTGTGTCGTGGGTCCGTTTTCAGGGAGCTGAGGATTTTGTGCAGGCTGCCGTTGCTGTGGCGGAGGGCCGGGTTGCTGCTGTGATGCTGCGGCTGCGCGAGGTGATGACTGTGGTGGGACTGCGGGTGCGGGTTGTGCTGGAGGTTCAGGTCTCTGTGGAGCTGGTAGCTGAGGCTGCTGTGGTGGTGGTGGTGCTGGTGCTGGGACCCCCCGTTGAGGCTGGGCTGGGAGTGGAAGGAGGCCGTGGAGACCACCGACGAGGGCCGCGTCGGGGGGCTGGGGGGCTCCGCGGGGCCCGGCGCCGTCGTCGGAATCTGCTGATGCGAGCGGGACACGCTGGACGCCACGGAAGCGTTGGACCTCCGCGACGGCCGCTTGAGGCTGCTCTCGATGACGATGTCTGCCTCCTCGTCGCTCTCCAGGTCGTCGGGGTACCCGTGGGCCCCGGGGGTCATCGTCCCCGCCGTGGCCACCGACAGACTGGGGTAGCCCGTCGACCCGCTGCTGTCGGACGACTGGCCGGAGCTACCGGAGATCCTGCTACTGCGGACCACGTTGTTGCGCTGGTTGACCGGCTTGACCGTCACGATCAGGTTGTGGCTGTTGGCGATCATCATGTCCGTCACTTGGTCTAAAGACTTTCCCGTCACTTCGATGCCGTTCACCTCCAGCACCTCGTCGTTGACCGCCAGCAGCCCGGTGCTCTCCGCCAGTCCCCCAGGCACCATGCGAGAGATGAAGATCCCCGGAACCTTCTCCAGGCCGTGCGGCGTCACCCGGACGCTGGTACCGTCTCGAATGTAGAAGCCCAGCGGTTTGTCCGAGCCGTGGCGGTAGAGTCGGACGCGGCGGTGGGATTCGGGCAGGATGTCCACGTCGATGATGGAGGAGACGGGCCGGAAGTCCTGCGGCATGCCGATGCGGATGTGTGGCCGCTTGCGGTTGACGTCGTTGTTGCGCAGCGCGACCACCGCCTTCTTCTTGCGTGTCAGCGTGTTGGTGCCGAAGTTAGCATAGTCCACTTCTTCTGCAAAGAAAAAGAGAACAACACAGAGAAAGAGAGAGTGAGAAATTAAAGATATTTAGAACTCACATTGTTCAAACTTGTTCATGTTACATGAGCTTTGGAATACTTCCTTATGTAAGGAATGTGTTCCTTCCTTACATAAGGAAGGAACATTGTTCCTTCCTTATGTATTTTGTAAACAAATATTGAGATCAGGATTTGGAAAGAGAGAAAACTAAATGACCTGACAGCACAAAATGTTTATGTGCTGGAACAGAGTCTCCAAAAAATGCACATGAAGACTGTAGTAGTTGCCTACACCTCTAAATAAAACCGCACAAAACATGCTGCTTTCTCTGCAACCTCACAAACCTTACTTAAAATGATGCACAGATGTGCTTGAAAAGGATTTGCCTGTGAGAGACCGCTTATCATTTATAAGTTTTATTCCTTTTGTGACATTAATGCACTTCTTTTTACTGCAGCCATAAACAAGGCCTGAGGGCTTCCTGGTTTTCTCTTCTACTGGGTCAAGCACGACGCTAACATGTTTTAGCTTAATGGGAGCCAAGCCCAAACCACACGTTAAAAATGACATGAGAGCATGTCAACTTTATTCGGATACTGCAGTAAGCAGAGTTTTGCCAATAAATTACAGCTATTAATGACATGCTGAGACTGTGTGTGTGTGTGTGTGTGTATAAAATGCTGAGTGTGCAGAGCATTCCTGTCTGTGCTGACAGAGGTGACCCACCCTGCTGCTACTTAGACAGCTGCTGTAGGGAGTCCCACTGCACATGTGTGCACCCAGATACACAGGCACACACACGTACTACCCTCCTTATTACAAAGGTAGAACTCTGAGGATATAAAATATTGATTGTACTTCTGTGGTATTTTGGCTTAATACTACAGCTTAAAGTCAAGAGCACAACTGAACATGTAACTGACAGAAAGAAATAGAAGAGAATACAATGTTGAGAACTTTTCTAGATGAAACTGTAAGGGAAGATCAGTGTGTTCGCCTCAGTTAAAGCATGACTTCGGGCATATTTCCAGCCATGGAGATCTTCAGCAGTCCATGAAAACCTTTCTGGACCAATAGATCATCATCGCAATGAGAGAGTGACTTCCTCAAAACCACGCAGCCACTGCCAAACATGCTCACTGTGCTCATTCATGCACTCTATTCAGTAAAAGAGAGGACGAGAGATGGAGAGAGATGACATCAGCTTCACGATGAATACAAAAAGTTGATAACCTCTCCCATCCTCCCTTCTCAGGCAGACAGGAAATCTGGACACAGCAAAGCACCACTTGACAGGAAGCGAAGGTCCCAAGGCGGGTGCATCAGCTCCAGTTCTTCCATGGCAACTAGCGTGAGTCATCTTTGCCCTACTGTTTGGGACACCTGCTTTATGAAGTGTTTGTGTGTGGGTGTGCACCTGCGTGTGAACGCACTGCAATTTTTGGCCCCATCTTCAAAGTACACTGTCGAAGAAGAGTATACATTCTAGGAGAAAAAAGGTGTGCATCTACTGCAGCCAAATGTCTTAGCCTGTCATTGTCTCAGACAGAGGAACCACTGACAATGTAGAAAAGAAAAAAAAATGGTTCGAGAATGCCAAATGTATGCATTTACATAAATTGGCTGACTGATAATTGTTGTATTTACTAATTTGATGACATATCAATTGTATATTGACTGTTCATTGTCACCATCATGTGTTTAAGTTTGGTCACCGTTATTTCAATTCAATGACTTTGTTGACTTTGCTTTGGCAACAAGTACTTCTGTATTTCATGCCAATATAGCACCCTGAATTGAATTGAAACTGAACTGAGTGTCATGTCATTCTCTATGTACACTGAAACAAATATGGAAATTCAGAGCCAGCTGGCTGTTCGGCCCTCCAGTCTCAGTGGGAGTGTGGACCTCTGCCATACAACTCCCTGCTGCAGTGCTGACTCATCACCACTACACCTCCTTTTCCATCTCTTCCTCCACCGTCTCCTCTTGCTCCTCCCTTCCTGTGCAGGATGTTGACTATGCAACAGTGTATTTTTAATAAAGCTTGAAATGTGAATGGTAGGTATGTGTTGGGAAAATATAAGATTTACAACAGACAACATGAAAGCCACGCCAAAATCCCCAAAAGTGTTTCACCGCCTGAAAGAAAAATAATCTGGAAACTACCTCCTTTCAACTTTTGCTGCCGTTTTTTGAACAATGTTTTTTTTTTTTTTTGCAAAAGCTTCTGAGTGTCATCAAAGTATGGGGCATGGTATTCTTAGTATGGTATTCTTAGTTTTCTGTGTATGTCGTGGCAGAAGTTGTTTTGATTGAATCCAGATAAGGTATTTGCTACAGGGCTGGAATTTCTGCCACAAGTGCAAGTCTCCCTGATGGGAACCATATTGGAGGGATCGCTGCCGAGTCTCATTACAGGTCCCTGGTGTAACGCCCTCCCTCCACGCCCTCACCTCGGTCTGAAACCATGGGCACACCACACAGCACACCACATCAGGCCTGCATTTAGTAGGAGACATGATCTCGCAGTCACAAATCCTTTGTATAGGGCAATAATTAGGCTTTTTCTATGTAATAAGTCTCATAGCTATTCTGCAAAATTCTTTAAGAAGCACGTGTCATCGGTTTGAAGAAATGTACAAAACCAAGACCTGAAGTTATATGTTTGATATATCTTGGTGCAGCAGTTGGAGAGGGTCTGACACTTTGCATTGATTATGTTGGTCATAAGCCACCAGGAGAGCTATCATGCCTTACACAACAAACAAAGCTGAAGCTACATTCCCCTGGTAACAGAAGCCTGTAGATTACAGAACCTGAGGATGCCAGAGGAATTAGATGTCCCAGTAACAGAACCAGACTCTGGCACCAGAACTCTCTCTGTCTGTCTCTGTCTGTCTGCAGGCCTGAGGCATTGGATTCTGGATCAGTGAGCCTGCTGGGACCCAAACAGGTTTTTCCATTGCAAAGTTAGAAATTATGTTACTGTGCTACTGTAGTGCATTCCTTGGCCTGACAGAGACAGTGCTTTGGGGAGAAAATACCTGTTGACTAAAGAAAGGCAAGGTCCTGCCCCATACCAGAAAATCTGTCAATGTTCCTCATTTGACTTTTCCATGTGCCTCTTTAATAACTAGAGTTTTAAACTAATTAGGTAACCAGTCGAGTACAACACAAGAAAATCCATCAACTTCTACCCCCCTCTTTAATTTGCAGATCAAAAAAGAGCTAAGGTTCCCTTGAACAATCCAATCTCATAAGGTCAGTGATTACTTCAAAGAAGCAAAGGAAGGATGAAGTATCAGGTGTCACAGCTTTCTAGTCCTGAGTCAGCCTCGCCAAGTGGGACAGACCCACACAGGGATTCTGCCGCAGAGCTCCACTAAGTGAGCACCTTCCACCCAATCACACAACTCCCATTGTAACAACTCCTGACAAAACTAATCCCTACCACACTGAGGCATGATGGTTAAGCCAGTGTTGATCAAAGACTGGCGGGTCATTGCCAGGCATCTGCAGGCTCAACAGCGCCCAAATCACGTCTCAGAACCCAAGCCTATTAGAAAAGCCGAGTGACTCAATTAGATGTTACTCAGTATTTCTGGAATGTTATTTATTATCAAATCTAATTTAATGATCACAGGGTATGGGATTTAAAATGGCAATTTAAGTGATATGCAATCTAGGAACACTTATTGTCCATACAGCACGTATGCACACATACTGACACACACCAGCTGTTTGCATTTACCCATAAACTTCAATCTGCTTTAAACCAAAAGTCATACCATCCCACTGTAAATCCAGCCAAGAGCTAGGCGAAATGCTGACAGAGATGGAAAAACATTAATTCACTTAAATAACATTAAACATTTGTGGTCAGGAGTATCAGTGAGGGTAATACGAGAGCTCAGGCACAGCTTGGTGGGTAAAAAAAAGATTAGGAATGGACACTGGGAATTCAACTTTGCCATTTTTTCCACCATCGTCAACCTCAATTCATTGACTGCACTATTTTGTAATGCTTTGGCATCAAACCGATGATGAAAATGTGTATTTGTAAAGAAAACCCAAGCTCAGCCGAGCCCAAACCATGTGATGCCAGAAAAAAAAGTCACCTGACCTGGATCCCACCCACAGCCCAGGCCGGGTGAGAGGAGAGGGGTCAGAGGTGAAGAGGGGGCTTCTGGGTGACTGTTCTACATTCTACTCTCTGTCTGTGTGCATGTGTGCGTGTGTGCGTGTGTGTGTGTGTGTGTGTGTGTCTGTGTGACATGCATGGAATGTAGGGGGTTGATGTACTTGGAGATATCGCAGAACAGGTTGAACCATGATGATTCACCAGTGGCATATTGCTAACGTGCAACATTTTGGCCTAATCTAATGCTAACTAACTAACACTGACAATCATATCGAAATTCATCTTGGACTAGATTCTGCATAATTACCTCCACCAAGGAGGTTATGTTTTCGGTGCCGTTTGTTTGTTTGTTTGTTTGTCTGTCTGTTTGTCTGTTAGCAGGATTACGGAAAAACTACTGGCCCGATTTTCATTATACTTCGTGGAAGGGTGTAGCATGGGCCAAGGAAGAACCCATAAAATTTTGGAGCGGATCTGGATCCGACTCACGAACAAGCAGTAATAACACGAACCTTGGCGGAGGTCTGCGCTCTCCGAGTGCCCTTCTAGTTTTGAGGTAAATTTGGTGGCTTGGGAGGAAAAAAGTAACCAGGTACAACAAGTAGGAGCTAGGTAACTAGTTTGCATCTGTTTCTCAGTTCCTACTGAAAGCCTCATGCTGTTCTTGTGGTGACGAAGCCAAGGAGAAAGAGGAAAAAATAGTCTTTGTTCCACTGAAGCCCACCTCTAGTTAACCGGAGCTGTGAAAAAGAGAAGGCCCTTTAAAGTCCTACTGCTTTTCCACCGTCTCCAATAAAAGGCAGGAATCTAAAGAGTTTTATGATCACCCATTAGGGCCTCCCTGCACACTCGGCCCTGGCATGTCTTCTTACACTCCCTTCTGGCCCAACATAACCGTAAACAGAGACTGAAAAGAAGATGGAAATGAACCAAAACAAAAACACTGTTTCCATTTTGAACCACTGTTTCAAATCCCTTTTATGCTTTGGTAATTTTATGTGTGATGCCATGCGGCTGTAAGTACTACATTGATGGTATGAGGAAATTAACAAGGATTACCAACGGGGAATTTGCATGGTGTCTTGTGTGTGTGTGTGTACATCAGCTAACCCACTCTAGTCTACTACAAGCATTGACAGGAAAAGGTGTAATGTGATGAACAAACAAACATTAGCTCTTGGCTTTACATAATCTTAATAAGCAACACCACGGCCATAACACGACTGGAGCAGTTTTGGTCCGCCCAGCAGCATCATAATGACGGAGGAAAGGTTCAGACTAATGATGCTTGCAGGGGTGTTTGGGCCTGGCTTCACATGTGTGGCATTTCACACTGGGCTTTGTGAAAGTTGGCACTCGATGCTTAGGATTTTTGGTACACCTATGTTGGCATGGTGTGAATGTGATGTGGATAAGAGCAACACTTAAGTTGGAACTACCTTATGTAACTGGCTTCTTTACACAGGGGTGAAACTAGAGCCAGCAAAGACAACAGTTTTTCATTATTTCTCAGCATGAGCATGCATGTACGCACAGCGCCTCTGCATGTCCGTGCACATGCACATTCATTTTGTATGTATGAAAATCTTTGCGCTTGGTGGCCAACAATTTGTATCTATCTTTATAGAATGGATAGTTTGAATCCTCAGTACCGATTGGCATGTTCAAAACACTTGTAAAATAAAAGATAAATGCAAACCTGTGGCCACATCACAGTTAATTTCAATATTAAAGCACTGACCGAAAATACTCTTTTGTTTAGCTACTATTCAAGAACTATATACTGCTTGTCAGAAGAATGACATTTAATTATTATTATTGATTAAAAATAAGATTTGCTCAATGTAACGCATGGGCTGATTGCTTAAGTACGTGCATGTGGGGCTCGGGGGTGGAGGCGACAACATGGACACCCTCAAAGCAGGTTCAGTGGTTTGCCTCGGGGTTGTGACCCCTGCAAGGAGGTAGTGATATTTTGGTATGACCCTGACACTAGCAGCCTAACTGGGCAGCTTACACACACACAATCCTTTCAGACTGCTCCACAGAGACAATATAGCAAACTAATGTGGCGCAAACACACCATGCCAAGAATACTACAGTTAAGTAGGAGGAGGAGTAGAAAAAATGAGTGAAAAAATGCTTTCTTTGTAGATGGGGATTGAAGTAGGCTGCTTTAAAGAATCTAAAATATAAGATAGTTTTGATTTGTGTAACACTTTTTTAGTCACTGCACAATTCCATTTGTGTTATTTCATAGTTTTGATGTCTTTATTATCATTCTAAAATGTGAAAAATAGTAAAAATAAAGACAAATGCATGTGTCCAAACTTTTGACTGGTAGTGTCTGAAAAAATGAGGAAAATCTAACTAAATGTTATATGCTAGTTTAGTCTTCTGGACTGACCAGTGGGGCCAGTGGCTCTATCGATATCCAGCTACAGTATATCCACGCAAGACACATTCCTGCATCCATCACACCCCCGACTGCCCCCGCCCCCGTCATGGTTTTCGGCCAAGCGTGACAAAGTGCTTAGTGACAGGAGAGACCAGAATCACTGGAGAGCGAGAGAGAGAGGGGGAGAGCGAGAGAGAGAGGGGGAGAGAGAGAGAGAGAGAGAGGGGAGAGAGAGAGAGAGAGAGAGAGAGAGAGAGAGAGAGAGAGAGAGAGAGAGAGAGAGAGAGAGAGAGAGAGAGAGAGAGAGAGACGCAGAGAGAGACGAGACACAGAGAGAATAGTGAATAGTGCTAGACTCTGCTGCCTTTTACATTAGGTCACTGGCTGCTGTGGCAGTGGGCTTCATTCCTGGGCCCCACAGACTCACTCATACACACACACACACACACACACACACACAGCTGGAACCTCCTCAAAACCACCAGTATATGGCAAAGAGCAGAGTAGAACAGAATGAAACAGCACATGACAGAGCAGAGCATTGCAGGACAAAACAAAGCAGCCCAGTACAATACAGTACAGTAAGGGTAAGAGTCCTGACTGAAACATTTTTTCCTTTCCCAGCATTTGCAAATTATTTTTTTTGCCCCATTTGCATTAGAAAGGACTTGTTTTAATGAAATGCAGAGAGCAGCGTATTACTTTTTCTCATAGCGTCAGGGTCAGAAAGAGCTGGTTTTCATAAGTCTCCTGTCTCCACAACACATCAAAATACAACATAAGGCGCTCGACACCCAGTCCCTACATTTCTCTCCCATGTAAATGAACTACATCAAATACCAAAACAGTGCTGTACATTTAAGTACGTGCAGATGACATGAAAATGAATTGGCATCACGAGTGCCTGCTGTGAACGCAATATGTAAATGAAACTTGCAGCGTTCAACTTTATTTGGCTTCATCTCGCCTGTTACTTGTCAGATTAAAATTTTTGGAGCACCTTCCAATGGGACGTACACATATAAACGTAAGGAATGACCCAAAACAATCAGTATTCTTGGACCTCTTTTCTATTCCCCATTGAAAACGGCAGGGAAGTCTATCTGTGTGTTTAGGAGCAGACCACTGCCAAGATATTCAGCTAACACTAACATGGAAAAAGAGAATCCAGACTGAATAAAGAAGAACTTTTTTTTTAAACAAGCAAACATATTTCACATTCTTGCAGGGGTGGTTGAGGCAGGGCCTGGGTGGAAATTTGGAGAGGCCTGAAAGCGTACGCAGCCGTAGCCTACAGCTGCAGTGAAGGTTGGGGTTTGAACTTACTGGAAGTTTCTGTGATCTTGTGTGTCATGTTATGTGGGGTGCAAGAACACACAAGAGTGTGCACACATGCAAGGGCACACATACTGTACACTACCAGGCAAAAGTCTGGACACACCACATTTTACTTTATTTTTACTATTTTCCACATTTTAGAATAATAGTAAAGACATCAAAACTATGAAATAAGACAAATGGAATTGTGCAGTGACCAAAAAAGTGTTCAAATCAAAACTATCTTTAAAGTAGCCGCCCTTTGCCTTGATGGAAAGGCAAAGGCTTTGGAAAGAAATTCATAGGCTTCAACTTCACTATTTATATTTGTCTAAAAACAAATTTCAAGCATTCAAGCATAAGCCTTTAGATCAAAATGGCTTGAAAAACATAGCACATTCAATCAGGTGTGTCCAAACTTTTGACTGGAAGTGTACAAGCAAGCATAAATGCATTCATTCACTGCCATCCTACAGCCTGCTCATTCGAGAAAGTGGGGGCAAAGAGAGACAAGAGAGAGCAAGCCTCGATCGTCATATAGACCTCTTTGCAGACTTCACAGGCCCACAATCCTCTTTGCATTGTTCCATGCTTCCCATAGACAAAGAAAGAGAACAAACACTGACAATGTCAAAAAGAAGCCAACAACAGTCAGGTGAGAATCAGGTGAGCGACTGTCAACAAGCGGATTAGGGAAAGACCGGAGTTGAGCCATTTCCTGAAGGTGACCTAGAATGAAACAAGACAGGACTCTGAGACTTTAAAGTGTGTGTGTGCCTGCGTGCATGTAGGCTATGTCTTGGGTAATGCTTTTAATGCTCCTGCTGCTCACCCAGCATGCCCCCCCCCCCTCCCCCCCTCCCCCCCTCCTTCCTTTACTCCCTACACTCCTTTCCCTGGCAGTTACCAAGGCACACAGGGGTCTGCCTGCCTGCACATCTGGGACAAGTTAAATGGAGCTGCCTTGTCTGCTCTGCTCTGGCTCGGTCTGTGCGTACGGTGGGGCGGGGAAAGAGTCACAGGTTTAAGACTCGCCGCAGGTATCCGCCCCCTCCCCCCCTTTTATTCATACGCATCCCATTTCTGCAGGTTATGGGCCAACTTACGAGGGGGAAAGGGGGTACGAGAGAGAGAGAGAGAGAGAGAGAGAGGGAAGGATATTTAAAGAAGTGAGGGAGGGAGTTAGAGAGGATGTGTGTGTATATGCTTGTGTGCACCCAGGGAAATGAAAGAGGGGGTGGCTTCAAGGTGTGTGTGTGTATGGGGTGGGAGGTGGGGGAGGAGGGGAGGGTGGAACATCAAAGTGGGAGGAAGAGGAGGGCGATGGAGTAGACAGGTCTTGCATTCCTCCACAACCCTTTCAAAAAGGAAAACTCTTCTCCACTCCACCAAGCGTGCACTCCTGGTACAGGGTGGGGGTTCACCAACCCTTCCTCCCTCCTTCTTTCTCTTTAATATAAGTAACTACTGCTTCTGGTTTTAATCCAGCTGCCTCTCTGGCGTTCATATGCATGTTCCCAACCCAGAGAACACATGCTGTTGGTTTATGTTGAGCAAACTCATCACTGCCATCTGCCCCACAGGAACGAAAGCTGCCTGGCTAGAGTCACTACAGTGCTACTACCACATGAAGACTAAAGGGGTGGAAGTAAATCTCATTATGGAATATTAGCAAAGTTAATGGCAATCTTGGACACTTTACTTAAGAAATCATAGATGATGTATACTTGTAATATTGAGCAATGAATAGCTTGTTTTTCCCAAACAGATATAGAGTATTTTGGAATGAAGATTCAGAATGAAGTCCCTCAACCCACTATGACAAAACACACACTAAATATATTATGGACATTTTGGAAATTAAGGGATCGAGGGAAACAGATTCTGGCTGTGTAGTGAGGCCAGGTGACACAAGTCACAGCAGCGGACTTGGACTTGAGTCCCTCACCACCTGTCTGGCCTTCTGTTTGTGTTTGTGTGTGAGTGTGTGTCCACGTAAGACACAGAGAGAGAGAAAATATTTTGCCCCTGGCAGATGGGGTTCAGTGATTTTCTGATTATTAGTTAAACATGGAAGCACCCTTCCTGAATAGAATCAGAGCATGTACAAGTGATTGCCTTCACAAAAATGCCCCTAAACTAAGAGAAGACATGAGTTCTCATTGTAAGAAGTCTACATTTTGAAGCTTCTCAATGCTCTTTGATACCCTTCATGCCTGGAAAAAAACATCATGTTGGTATAATACAGTATATCGGTACAATACAAATAGGTATCGTTCCCTGATGTCCAGCCTTGATGCTCTTCATATGAAAACATCCCATTTATTCTCTATAGAGCCCATACTCAACTTAAAGAGCCATTCAGGGGAGATGTGCACAATAGCGATTGCTGTGTACACACTCAATCCCTCTCTTACACTTACATACAAAAACACAAGCTTAGTGGCTTCCAGCCTCTTAGCCCATCAAATAATGTTTAACGAGCCCCAGGCTGAAAAAGATTTGCTCTCAATTGGATTTGCTTCACATCGCTTAATGAAGAGAACATTGTTTATGTGTCCTGTGTGGAAACCATTCATGTGGACTCGCTTTGGGAGTGGGAAGAAGGGAATACGGTTCATTTGAAAAAGCTTGTTTAGATTGCTTTTCACAGTTATGAAAATGATGAAATTGAGTGCATCAGCCAGTGTTACAGTTGCAGTGAAATATTTTCACGTTATTTAGATGGTGGGGCTGACATGGAATCATGGCCAATGTAATGGGTTTAGTGAATTGCAGTGAAAAAAAAAAGAAAAAAGAAATATTATGTATATTGTATAAACCATCGATGAACCACTGAAACCTTCAATAAAAATATTACACTACATTAAAATACCTCGGTCTGTATGTCCAGCTGCCTAACATTAAAAAAGGCCATAGAGTCATTTGAAAGCTGAATTTTAGAATTGAAATATCTCAGCTTTAAAAAAAAACAACTAAATATGCAAAGCTGTCCCTCCGTGACTTTTCACTCCCTGTTTTCTGTACCAACCAAAATTGTTTTATTATAGCATCACACATCATTATCAGTTCACTCCTTTGGCTTTCTAGTGCCAAATGTCTGCTTACCTATGCCTGTCTGTCTGTCTTTCTGTCTGCCTGTCTGTCTGTCTGTCTCTGTCCATCAT
Source organism: Centroberyx affinis (assembly GCF_046629955.1). Taxonomy (NCBI): domain Eukaryota; kingdom Metazoa; phylum Chordata; class Actinopteri; order Beryciformes; family Berycidae; genus Centroberyx; species Centroberyx affinis. The sequence goes on from NW_027279526.1 coordinate 192,576, forward strand.
CCATCCATCCTACTGTCCTAGCTTGTCCCCTGCACCCCCGCCCGGTTGGCACTGATCTGAGCCAGAGCTGCCTTCTAATCTGCCATCAGTTGTAGGTGACAGACAACAGGCAGACTAGGAGGATTAGGGTCTCTGTGTCTCTGTGTGTGTGTGTGTGTGTGTGTGTGTGCGTGCGTGTGTCTCTCTCTCTCTCTCTCTCACACACACACACACACACACACACACACATACACTCCCTTAGACAGACCTAGCAAAGCTGGAAGATGTGAAAATCAAGCAGGCAGACAAGGAAATAGACAATCAAGCAAACACACAGATGCTGACTTGCAACACAGACACATTCCAGTCAGTAAAGAGGTAAACAGAGGTGAATCAAATAGAGTGAAGCAACGAGTACTAGGTTAGTACGCTACTTGTGACCTTTCGACTCATTCTCTCTCTCAGATGCCTGGCGAGTTAACCGGTGGTTTTCCATGTCTGCCGACCAGCCTGCAGCCAGTCACCCACAAACAAAATTGAGCTATTCATCATGAGGGTATCATAACTGCGGAGGAAGAGAGAAAAAGCAAGTTTTGACAATTAACTGCTGACTATTGGCGACACGGCCTCATAGTTTAATTCTCCAAATGAAAAAAAGACAATGCACAGACAACCACACAGAGACAGAGATAGGAGAGGGAGAGGAAGAATGCTGTAAGCAGGAAGAACGAGGGAAGGAAGCAGAATGAGTAAGAAAGGAGTGAAGCGGGAATAGAAAGGGAGCCGGAGCAGGGGGAGAGAGGAAGAGAGAGTCCATCCCATGGTAAGCTTCTTTCTGAGGAGGGCTTTCACCAAAACCACAGGAAAAGCGATCTCCTGTTATTCAGCTGCCTTTGGAGACCTTTTTCTTATTCAGCCATTGGCTGGAATAACAACCAAACAAATTACAACTCAATTTACATAAGTGGCCAGAGCAAATCTTGTCTCCAGTAATTTTTTGGACTCATATCTAAATGGACAAATACATTTTTGGTTAGAGAGGGAGCAACACACACACACACACACCTGAGAACTATGATGAGTATAAAACATGGTACTTTTGAGCGGGGATAGCTGAAGGTGGGCTTTTTGTCCACTTTCAGCACTATTTTTGGATTATGTTCAAGTAGTTGGGCATTGCCATTCTTCATCCTTTGCACAGGATTTGGCATTAGATTTGCATTGGTGTGTGTTGGACCCAGCCACCACTCCAAACACCCCCAGTGACCCCTTTCCTGTCAAAGTTTTTGTGTTTTTCCCCAAAGACACGCCTCCTTCCTGGTCTCCAGGTGAGGGGCCCCCATTCCCTGGGTGTGATTGGGTAAATCCTCTGCAGGCTTGGACAGGCCTCGGCCCCATCCAGCGCTGCACCTGAAACACCAACACCCTCTCTTACACAACCGCACAGCATAACCGAACACTTCCTCTGTGCGTTGACATATATCCTGGGTTCTCCCCGCTCCCGCTTTGCTCCACTGACTCCATTAGTGGTTTACTTCATCTATTCTCTGTGGCACATTCATCTCTCTCTCTCTCTCTCTCTCTCACACTCACAGTCTGCTGGGGTATTTCCACTTGAGCGGTCGGTGTCCATTGTCTCACCGAGTCTCTGGAACACAATTCATCTGAGGACAAGAGTCAGCGCTCGTTCCTCCCCTCCGCATCTCTCCTCCCCTCCTCCATTCTTTTCCTTCCTCTCCCATGCTGAACTGCTGAGTTGGCCTGATTCTACGACCAACTCGCGGCCCACATGTTTGGAGAGGGGTGGGGGCGGGGGGCAACCAGCGTCTTCCCACAGTGTATCTGTCTGTGCCTGCCAGACTGCTTTGACTCAGTTCAGGAGCTCAAAAGACAATGTATTTTACTGAATAGCAAGGCTTGGAATAAAAACTTAATGAGTTGTCAACTGTACAATTGTGCAACATTATGAAACTCTGACCTTGTTGAATGCACCCATGTTAGACCTACATTCACTCTGAGTGGACTTAATGAGTGAGTAGTAGACTAATCATATGTGACTACCACCGAAAGGTATGGGGGGAGGGGTGGGGGGTGTTTTCATAAGGAAATCAAAGTTATTACCTTTCAGCCTTCCTATTCCCTAGACAATATTTCTACTGTGACACAGGAGTGAGGCATCACTGGTATTTCATCAAATTACACAGCTGAAATATTATGAATATTGTCTTACACATATGTCAAAACCTGTTACAACTGCACAATTTAATTTCATAAAATGGTTAATGAGTTTGAATTTGCACTGAATTTGACCCTGAATCCCACTCGCATAAATTAAAACTCAAACAAATGATGCAGATGGAAAAAATAGCACAGCCCAAGGAGGGATTGTTGATAAAATCTAGTTTTCAAGATAATTAGTTAATTTATACACCAAGTAGAGTGAATGGCCTTTTATTAGGAGAGCAAATCAAAGCAAAACATTATAACCAAATATCTAAAGAACAAAAGATGAAAGCAGAAATCTTCCCGGGGGAAATCAATTACACCCAACATAAGGGCAAAGCAGAGATAAGATGTATTATGCTTTACAGCCTCTTCATGATTTACTTTAAGTAAATGTTAGAGGAAATTAGGAATCATCCAGACTGGCTCGTGTCAAACTGATTGCCAGCTCTGGTGATTCTTCATAGCCAATTGGAAATACTTTTGGCTCCGCTGTAGCCAATCACATGCACTTGTACAGTTAAGTGCCAGTTATGGCTGAACAATTGCCAGATTGGTTAGGGGAATGACAGCCTGTCTCATTGTTTTAGCCCTGTGACCTATATACGGCTGTGCTCTGGACAAGGCCTTTTAGCTGGGCTTAATTGTCCCTTTAATTCGCTGAGCACGCACACACAAGCACAGGAACAAAGTGGCTTGCATGTATCCACGCACACACAAACTACCAGCCCCCACTCCTCCCAATCCTGAAATGGTGCACTTTCCAAGCCCACTGTGCCACGTTGCACAAGCATGTAGAATACTCTGTGTAAGGATTAACCTTCAATTAAAATAAAAACACCAACATTATTTGGAGATAATATGAGATAACACAAAAAACAATGCTCAAATTCAATTCAAATTCAATATGTCATGACAGCTGCCATCAGGCAAAACACTGCGAACCACAGCCCCCTTTCTTCCATAAAAAAAGAAAGGAAATAACAAAATGGTTTCTGATTTCGTCAGTGTGGCTTGGCCACGAGGGGATACGAGAAGAGTAAACAACCCTAAGGAAACAGTCAACTCCCTGTCAGCCAGACCGGATCAGGCTATTTCAAGGAAAACCCACTGCAACATTTTCTACACATGTTCTGATACATAAACAAGTCTTTTCACGCTACAGGCATGGTCTGGTGTGTAGAGTGCATTGTGGGTAATCATGTTGGCTCACTGTGTATGTACGTATGGCCTGTCAGAGTGAGTCTGCCCAAAGCAGGGATCCTTGTGTTGGTGAGGTTCCACTGACCAGCCAAACACAAACACACACACGCAGATGGAAACACAGTCAAAGGGGCACATACACATCTAAACAACGTACCCTACACACACCCATGCTTGCGCAGGCTTTCATGCTAAGTGGATTTGGTTCCAGATGACTTTTGCCTCAGAGACCATGAACTTATGACCGGGGTCATTGAATCAGGAAAATAAATGCCTTCACATGCTAAGAGGTGGACCACAGGTTTGCATGTGCAAGTGTATCAAGCGTGTCCGTGTGCCTTGGGCATCGCTAGAGTCTGTAGTACTGCAATATGCACAACAGGCTCCTCTCATTTCAAGGCAATATGGCAAATTTCAACCACCTCACATAATCAAAAAGAAGTCTGTGAAAGAAGCAGCCGTGACTACATGGATACAGAAGTAGGATGAAGGTGAGAATATGTTTACCATTCCTTTCCTCACAAAGTACAAGAATAAAGACAAAGCTTCTGAGAGTATGAGAGGGGGTGGTGAGGATACTAACAGAAGAAAAGATAAAAAGAGCCCTGTTATCCTTGCTAATTATCTTTACTCCATTACCTAACGTAGCATGGGCTAGCTAGCGCCAATTAGCACAAGCCTTTGTAGTCAACAAGGCAGGGATAACCTGAAGTGAGCTGGGTGGCTCTCCAGCCGGCCTTGCCAGTGGTGTGTGTTTGCTGTGGGTGAACTGTCGAGAAGTGAAGTCAGTCCCTCCTTTGTAATTATGGACTCCCAAAATAACCCTTTGCAGAGGCAATACTAGGCTGTTAGTGCGCTAGCTAGCAAGCACTTCTCATGGCTCAATCTGCTCATGCCAGAAAGCTGCATGTTGCTTCTAATTGAGGCCAGAGATTGAAGTAATTGTGGTGCTGCTGCTTAGAACATGAGGCTTATGAGCATTTAAATGAGCTAATCGATTTGGAAACTGTCCTTTAAGCTTAACTTAAATAAAAAGTGAAGACGATCCAGAAAATACCAATGTATTCCAAATAGTATTCCAGATAGAGATGGTGTGCCCTTGCATAACAGACCAAAACAATACGCAAGGGACAAGTAGGAAATTTGATTGAGCATCTTGAAACCCCAAAATTAACCTCAGACATTTGTGAGGCATGAGTGAAATCAGATTGAGGAGAAATCCAGCATTTTATCTGGTATGTGCCATATCCTACAGCTCAATTCAGAGTCAACTGGACTCTTTTCAAGCTAACGTGTGCTTCAGTAAAGTGAGGTAAACTAGAGTATACTCAAAGCAATCAAGTAATCATTCACACAAGCTTGCAGTTTTGTTCATTACATTACATTACATTCACGCTTGTGTGAATGATACAGGAAACAGTAGACACACACACACACACACACACACACACACACACACACACACACACACACACACACACACCCAGCATGTCTGGCCTTGTCCTCCAGTAGAGCTGTAA
>NW_027279526.1:202500-207412 GCF_046629955.1 Centroberyx affinis
TGATGGGTAATTAGAGCTCCCTCTCCTAGCCAGTATGACTTTATAGCCAGAAAGGTCAGGCCAGGTCAGGTTAAGGTCAAGCCTTCGCCTAATCCCAAATCACCCATACCCCTTTACCTCTGCATACACACCTGTGGGGATGTAAATAAAGATTAGGTAGGTATTGTTGTGATAACTAGACCTTCCTTCGAGGCAGATTTCTTCTTGTATTGCTAATTTTTCTATAAGACAGCAGATTTTTTACACTAGTATAAATGAACAGTTACGCCTGGATGTCAACAGTTTCCAAAGAACACAGGCCTTTTCTTAGGGTGATGACAAGTAGACCAAAACAGTTAATGAATTTCTCACTCAAATAATTCCAACTTGCTGCACACATCAATTTTCCAGCGGGCTATTACTCCCTCAGTGCTTAAGAAGCATGAGTGTAAATGACACCTCTCTATTCATAGCATGCCAAGCTTTGTTCTATTAACAACAGATTTATGATTTCAGCGTTTGGAAGAAAAACAAGAAAGCCTAGAGTAGAAAGTCTACAACATGAAGAGACGTGTTAAATTCTTTGAGAGTCACAGAAACACATAGAAATACAATGCCATAGAACTATGACGATGCTAGTTTGCCTGCTGGCTGCAGTTCTTTTGATCTCCATGTAACTGTGTGGTCCAAATTCTTGAGAAACTGCACTGAGTTGGACGTCGGCACTTTTAGGTCAGCTTAAACTGGCACGCTTGCCATTAGATTTGGACTCTTCTTATTTGTGCTGGGGCGCCACGTCTCTCTTTTGGTTTGGCTGATGTGGATATCTGGTCTTCCAGTTTTCACAGGTGTGGATAGCAGTCGGGTTACCAGGCTGTGAACCCAAGCACCCAGCAGCACGCTAGATATGGAGCCACGCACACACAACCTTGGCCTACTTCATCTCATCTGCTGTATTTATTTAAACTTTCGGGCCTTTGCGAAAGAGGGGTCTCTCCTCGTTTGTTGAAAGTTTAGTCTGTGTGCCGGCCGCTGGCACTGTCTACAAAAACAAATAGATTTCCCCCCAAAACTTAGCTTGCAAAAGCAGGAGTGTGTTTTGCTTAACTGAAGACATGATGTGTAGTCTGTTGGTGTAATTACAGGTAAGATTGAAATGAAACAAAATCAGTACACATAACCTTATTTGAACTCCAGCTTACCTGTCCTCTACTGTGCAAAAGACTATCATCTAGATAACTAAAAGCCATCAGGGACTAAGTAGCCACCCACCCACTGCTGGTACATTTTGACTGTGGCTACTAAATTTGCCTTCTCTACCAGCCACTTTGGTAACCAGCCTTCATTCAGAGGTCCTACTCTACTCTAAAATCAGATGTGGCAAAATACATCAGCTAAATGCTTGTTCTTATCCAATACTTTGCTGCTGCTATGACCCAGTTTCCCCACGGGAATCATTCATATTTCATCTTTCATCTTATCTTAAAACAGTGAAAGCAGCTGGTGAACTGGGAATCCATCAGTTCAGTGGGTGGTTTCCTGTCCGGACAGCTATGTCAGCTATGTCTGTCTAAAAATATGTAGGCAGCCTTCCCTTCAGGGTTATCTATATCCTATTTTGCATAATTTTGCATAAGAGGAAGAACATGAATAGACAGTTAGTACTCATGATAGTTTTTACCGTAGATAAACACACCATAAAAGGTTTCATACAAAGCACTCAGACTACCTAGATATCAAACTCAAGAGTATTGTACATTCAGCATCAGAGTGAGGTTGCCTCTTGCAACAAAGTGGCAGAAGCAGGATCAGTTTATGACTACAAATCTGAACCAAATGTATTAAATGGGAAACTAAAGGCTGGATCCAGATCAATATATTGCAAATCTATCCTTTTCTCTCTACAAACACACAGCCATTTTAAATGGTAAATTTTGTGTGTGCATTTCCCTGACCCCAATCTAACATCAATCACCAGCTGACTACACATGACTGAACTACTACAATCACACACCCACACACTCACCAGACGAGGACTCCACCTCCATATACAGGCCTGGTTCACTCACTCTTCCTTAGCCCAAACTCTTTCTCTCTACTCAGTTTTCTTGCCTCCTAAAACAGTCCCTTCTAAAGCAAGAAGTACAGAGAGGCACTGACATTCAAATTGTACACTAATGTATACATGCCCATCCTCAATCATTATCTGCCTCCTAGCAGTCCCTCAGTAAACAAAACAATGATTTATGCTGTTTAAACATTAATGAACAGCTCAGTGGTCCAAGATAAGGTTTCTGAAAATCTAATTTTGCTCCTTTGTTAATCATTATTTTGTAAACAAACATGGCTCCACTGCCTCTGGATGAGGCAATTATGTAAAGGAATTAAGACTTTGTGCAGAATTGTAATAAAAAGACATTCTACACTCAGATACATGACAATTTCTTGTCCTTGATCAGAGAACTTCACCAATTTGCATTCTAATGAACAGTGCTGTGCTAAAGTGAAATATCTCCCAATTGAAAAATGTAACAGCTAATGGCACCTACTGATTGCTGGCATTGCTGGCAAAGTGACACAGATTACTTCAGGATCATCTACATTTTTGAAGTATTGTGCAATGAGATACAATGTTCTGGAATGAAATCCTTCCGAGTATAAAGCAACAAAGAAAGAAACCCACGAAAACAGCTCTTAGGCACAATGAAACAACAATGAAATAAACTTGGACAAAACTAAATTAAGGTGTCATGTACTGTAATGGATTATCTCACTCAGGCAATTTTCAAGTCTGTAGTTTTTCATACGATACAAGAATGAATGGCAGCAAATGGCTTCTTCTGAAGGGAGGGAAATGAGCCCTGATGTCTCCAACTACACTGACTGTGTGCAGACAAACCAGGAAGAATGTAAAGGAGAGGGGCAACCTAGATAACTGGTGCAAACTTAACAAAAAAAACACCAGTATTATCCTTTAACGTCCCCTTACTCTGACAGAAGACAAGTATTGCCCAATATCAGACAGGTGCAGTATGCTAAGCATCTACGTTTAGAGGTTACTGTGTATTGTTGAGGAGCAAAGCCACAAAGTGTAAACCTCTATTACCTCTATTATTATTGGTACAGGTCATCATTAAATGAGCTGCCGTCATTCCCCAGAGGGAATAAGAGGTAACAGCAGCAGGGATAATTGCTACATCACCATACAACTGCTGCACGCGTTCAAATGATCCTACCAACAATGGCAATCTGAGCCCCGAGGGGCTGTCAGGTAGACACACACACTTACAAAGGTAGCTGTTTCTATATGAAGCAAAGGTGGATCCGTCCGTACACACACACACACACACACACACACACAGTGGGCCAGTCAAATGAAACAAAAAGATGTCTGATCCCGGGGTGGGGGGGAGGGGGTCCATCTGAGTGAGTTAAGAGCTACAGAGATCTGAGGGAGTATTAGTCAACCAGCCCAGCTGAGCAAAACCCAGCTCTGTCCCCACACCTTGACACATCAATGAACCTTTATCAACGTATGCACACGTTCTCCCTCTTTCTCGCACGCACACACACACACAACCTTGGAGACCTCTCCTCTCCTAGTTCCTATTTTTCCTCTCCTTTGCCCTTGATGCTTCCATCTCCCGTCTGTCTTTGTGTCTCATCTTTGAATAACTGGTAAAAGTCTGAAAGGCAGTTACTGTGAAATCTGTCTGTAAATTTGTAAAAACTTTTTTGCATTTGGAATTACCTTTTCATTACTTGCCTTTTTAGTGAAAAACAAAACGCGAGAGACAAAGACCGTCTTAAGTGTTGGCTCAGTTGTGCGTTTAGTTTTTTTGCTTGTATGCATGTGAAAGACCGGTCCACTGTAAGTTAATTAGAATGTCCCCACTGTGTCAGAGGGGTGAGTCACAGTGTCTTTATGTGTGTGTGTGTGAAGCCCATTCCTTCATCCCGGGTGGTCTGCTGACTGGGAAGGAGGAGAAGACACATGGTGACACTAAGATCCCACTCGCTGATGACCTGCGTTGGTAGGCTGGTACTGCCTGGCACCACCATTGCTGAGGCCGCTTATCTCACACACTCTTTCTTGTGCATGTGCATTAAGGGGTGCAAGGCCACTCTTCTGAGACATGAGGTACATACACAGTCATACACACACCTCTTTGTCTGACCACTAACAATAGCCTCCAGTGAGGCTTAGGATACTCAGACTGGCGCAGCATCAGGAGTCACAACAGCGCACATTCCCCTCGACCACATCACCATGTCAGCGCTCTGTTTACACCACAACTACCACAACAACACAAGCACTGGCCCGTCCTATGGGCAACCAGAGCTGTCCTTCAACCAGGGTCAATCCCTTTGGTATTTTTAAAGATTTTTATGCCATTTCTCCTTTGTTAGATAGGATACTCTGGAGAGCGACAGGAAATGGGAATGGGGGGGGAAAGAGGATGTGACAAAAGGTCATGAGTGTCTGGTGCATGGTATTCACCCCAGCCCAGTGAAAACAGAACAACCCTTCTGGATTTATATGGTGTGGAGCTGGACAGGACAGAGAGGAAAGAAGAAACCACCGGGACACCCAACTATGAGTCTCAGGGATTAATTATTATATTATTCAGTTACATTTTAGCTGATGCCTTGCAATGTCTGCAACACATTACAAGCAACCAAAATAAGAAAGAGGGGGAGGGAGGGGGTGGGATGTTAAATGCTTTTTGAAGAGATGAGTATTCATTCAAAGGTTTGTTTGAGATAATTTTCTCGAAATTTCAGCAATCGATGTTTCTTGGCACACAATTGCACAATGGGAAGCACAAATAGGTGATAAAAGCTGGGAGATAGGACTTTGACAAAGCAGATTCTGTCAATATATAAAAAAAACTGCCTCACTTTTTTCCGCTGATTTACAATTATTGGTAAA